>NC_030819.1:13650602-13796714 GCF_001704415.2 Capra hircus
TCTTCAAAGAAAAGCAATGTTCAAGAATGTTGTCAACCAACCGCATAACTGCACTCATCTCACACACAAGTAAATGCCTCAAAATTCTCCAAGTGAGCTTCAAGGCTACAAAACCGTGCAAGTCCAGATGTTTAAGCTGGATTTAGAAAAGGGCAAAGGAACCAGATATCAATTGCACATCTATTGGATTATCAAAAAGCAAGAGCAGTTTTCAGAAAAACATCTACTTCTTCTTATTGACTATCTTACTTCTGTTTATTGACTACACCAAAGCCATTTTGGACTGGTGTGGATCACAAAAACTGTGGAAATTCTGAAAGGAGCTGGAATACCAGGCTCATCTTGATGTGTCCTCCGAGAAATCCGTGTATTGCAGTCAAGAAGAAACAGTTAGAACCGCGATTGGAACAACAAGACTTGCGTTCGAAATCGGGAAAGGGGACGGCGAAGCTGTGATAATATTGTCACCTGCTTATTAACTTATGCACGAGTACATCATGGAGACCATTGCTGGGTGGGATGAAGCACAAGCCAGGGAATTGAGATTGCCGAGAGAATGATCAGTAACCTTAGATACACAGATGACACCAACACTTGATGCAGAAATCAAGAGAAGAACTAAAAATGCTCTTAATGAAAGTGACAAGGAGAAGCGTGAAAAAGCTGGTTAGAACTCAACATTTCAAAAATCGAAGATCATGGCATCCGGCCCATCACATTCATGGATATAGGTGGGGAAACAATGGAAACAGTGAGAGACTTTACATCTTGGGGCTCCAAAATCACTGCATACGGTTGACTGCAGCATGAATTAAAAGGCATATGCTCTTAGAAGAAAAGCTGTACCAACCTAGATAGAATATTAAAAAGCACATTTACTTGCTGACAAAGGTCTGTCTAGTTTACAATGCTATGGTTTTTCTAGTAGTCTGTAGGGATGTGAGAGTTGGACTATAAAGAAAGCTGAGCACCAAAGAATTGATGCTTTAACTGTGGTTTTGGAGAGAGCACTCTGAGAGTCCTTTGGACTGCAAAGAGATAACCAGTCCATGCTAAAGGAAATCAGTCCTGAATATTCATGGGAGACAGCATGCTGAAGCTGAAATCCAATACTTTGGCCACCTGATGTGAAGACTGACCTATTTGGAAAGACCCTGACTGCTCGGGAAAGATTGAAGGCGAGAGAAGGGACAACAGAGGATGAGATGGTTGGATGGCAATATCCAGTCAATAGACATGAGTTGAGTAAGCTCTGAGAATGTGGGTGGACGGAGGACAGCGAGGCTGGTGTGCGGCAGTCCGTTGGGGTGGCAAACGAAGTGTCGACAACTAAGTAAGGCTGGGCTTGTATGAAATCCAGGGACAGCTGTGCCATCTCTGGAAAACCACCACGAGGGGGCAGCAGACTCCAGGCGTCCAGGTAGCACGTGGAAAAGGCCACGGAGATGAGAGGCCAGGAAGGCAGCAGGATAAGCAAGAAGGGTCGCAGCCCCGACCTCATCCACCACATCTACACTTTCACCCACGAAACGCACACTTCTGCTCCTGGAGAATCACTGTTTCCTCATCCAGGTTAATCCTTTATATTTTAAATATGCCAAGTCAGTGTTTTGCAACTTGGCTATAAATTCAGAACACCAGGGAGACCTCTGTCAATACCAGTGCTGAATCCTCATCTCACTTAAATCAGAATCTCAGAGGAGGGAGGGCAGGAGGGAGTCAACACTTTTTAAAAACCTCCAGGTGATTCACCCTGCAGCCAACTGAGAACCTATGTTGGAGAAAAGATCTCATTTGTTCCAAATGGCAGCTGCCTTCATTGTTAGCGAAGTGTGAAAAAGTGTAAGTCACTCAGTCATGTCTGAGTCTTTGCAGATCCATGGACTGCTGCCCATAGAATACCATGGAATTCTTCAGGCAAGAATACTGGAGAACTCCTTCTCCAGGGAATCTTCCTGACCCAGGACAACTCAATTTCTGCATTTGGCAGATGGGATATTTACCGCAGAGCCACATGGAAGTCCCTCTCCAAGGTGTGGCTCGTGCCAATAGAATGTGCTTTAGAGTACATGCTGTCCTCAAAACGTCCTCCATTGGGCTGCTATATGTGATTCCTGTCAGCGGGGGCTGGTGGAAGAGGCAGGGTTCTCAAAGAACAGGCTCAGCTGTGCTGCCTGTGGCTCCAGCACCAGTGCCGGAGCAGCGTCTCTGCACATGGCCCCTGACTGCATCTAGAATCACGATCCTGACTGCATCGATTTTACACACAGCCATCCCAGCTGAGGGTGTTGGCAGGAGCTATTTCACTCCAGGAGTTTGTCTCAACGCGCAGGTGAGGGCCTCTGCAGAGGCACCCTGTGAGCAAGTGAAACTCAACTCAGCACAAAGGGAGAGATAAAAGGTAACACTCTATTTTATTACCCAGATTCTACTTTTACTCCCAGGGAATTGTTGATGGGCTTTGTTGGTGACTGTTTCATCACAGCCCAGCCTCAAGGAATATTAAGGATGCCATCTTACCTTTAAGGACTGTTTCCTTTGTTACCTATGGAGATAATCTTGATGAAGAGAAAGAGACCAATTTCTCCTCTCTGCCTAAAGGTCCAAAAAGGGAAGCCACTGATATGATCAATTTTGTTTGTTTTATTGTTTTTTTGCCCATAAGGTTAACATGCTCATGGCTGGGGCTTGATGGTGCTCTGAAATGAGTGGGAGTCCTTGGTGCCATTCATTTGAAGAAGACAACTGTGTATTAGTTAAACGAGAAAGGAAAGGATGCAGTCATCAGGGTGCACAGGAAACCAGGTCTAGACTCCCAGGTGACAGGCTAAGGCTGCCTCGTCACTATGGAAACAGTGTGTCTATGCTTGTGATATGGGAAGGAAGGGGGCACAATCGTTAAAAAAATGAGGGGGACACAGATTTTGAGAAAAATAGGATCCCACAAAAACTGGCTCAAACTAGCTACAATCAAGATGATTTTGAGCATGGTCTGGTCTCTGACCTCTAACTCATAGCACCTTCATTATAGCACTAAAAATCAGTCCCCTCGTGCCATGAAAGGTGCTGTGATAGTTACAAGGCTGACTATATACGGGCAAAAAAGTGATACCAAAGGTGGCAGGATAGGGGAACTCCCAGCTGTGCCCCATTCAAAACCCAATAAAGAGACCAGGTTGGTGGAAAGAAACATTTACTTTATTTTGGATGCTGGCATGGGGGCAGGTGAGGGTGGATACCTCTCCGAAAGCTGACTCCCCCAACCCTTGACAATCAGTGAACAAGAGCTTTTAACAAACAGAGGGAGAGAGCTATATGTTGAAACAACAGAGTCAGCTCTGATAGTCATCTTGAAATTGGTCATCAGTGGTCTGACAAACTTCATCTTGATTGTTTTAAGTACAGTTAATCTTAAGTTCCAGGGTTGGTTCCCATTTCTCAAGGTCATTTCTCAGAATTGTTGCAGTTTATGTCATGACTACAGTCCGGTCATTATGTAGTTTTTTTACCTAGTGGGGTTTTGAGTACCTATAACACAGCTCAGAGGCTATGGCTCAGAATATTATCTATAGCCCTTGAAAAGGAATTGAGAGGTCCTTGACTATGCTTAATGACTACATTATTATTATTTGGTCTCGTTTGACTTTTCCTTTGTTTCTGCATGTTCTAACTTCTCTAATTAAACTTTTATTCTTTGGCTAAAGTTTTTCCACAGACATAAGACAGGCAGAGGACGTTGAGGGGCAAGGACCATAGGGTCTTGCTCCATTTCAAAAGTGTTAGATGGTTCAATTCTTGAAAATCCCTATCTTTTCCCTGGAATAGCAAGAATATTCCTCCCACTCATTATCATATGAAATTATCCAGGCCATAGCAACTCACAACCCCATACCCTGGGTCCTCTTGCCTTTTGAGAGGGTCAACATTCTTAGTATGGAGTGTGTGTCTCCCTGAATAAGTCCATTTGCTCTCTGCTTCAGCTCACTGTTCAACTCTTTCCTGCATAAAGCCAAGGACCCTCACTTGGAAGCTGTTTCCTGGTACTTTCCATGTCTCGCAGGACAAGATATTTCCTTCTCCTGCACCACTTGTAACATAGAGGATGAAGAATAGGGACTATAGATCTAACCTGATTACAAAGCAGATGATCTAGGTTTAGGAAGAGTTCTTATTTATCTTCCTAGTGCTGTCTCTGGGGCTTCCCTGGTGGCTCAGAGGTTAAAGCATCTGTCTGCAATGTGGGAGACCTGGGTTTGATCCCTGGGTCAGCAGGATCCCCTGGAGCAGGAAATGGCAACCCACTCCAGTATTCTTGCCTGAAGAATCCCATGGACAGAGGAGCTTGGTGGGCTACAGTCCATGGGGGTTACAAAGAGTCAGAACTTTAGCAAAGTCTGGCTTTTGCTTTTCCTTGGCAAATGTCTTTAACATGTATTTTGTTTTTAAAATCAGCCTTGCTAAGGAAGGATGTAACTGGGTTCTCATCTTCTCCTCAGCTGGATGGCACACACTTCATCTCCCTCTATGGCATTCTCTCATCCTGGCTCACAGACTCTGTAAGCCTGCTGCCTTCCTCTTTCTGAATTTTCCAGGCCCTGAGTGGGAAATCAGGGTTTTCTATTTTACTTGTAATACAAGATGATGGCATGGGAGTCTCCTCTACAAAGCTGCCAACTCACCTGGCTTCTAGAAAGAGGTAAGGCACCAGCTGTACTTAGGGGGATTCTGTCATATCCTGTACCTCTCCTACTTTGTCCTTACCTGGGAGGTTGAGGATGGTGACCATTGGGGACACGGATCTCCAGTTCTCTGCCTCTTGTTCCCTGACCTTTGCTCTCCTCTGACTTGGGTTTTAATCTCTCTTCACTGGAGAAAAACTTGGTTAGCTAAGTTTTCTTGCAAGCTGTGCTCTTCAAGCCAGCACCAGTGGCCTTTAAGCTATAACCTGAAGAATTCTGTTTTCATTCCTTTATCATGAACATTCAGACCATAGCAAGGGCAATTAGTTTAATATTCAAGTAAAATACCTTGCTATAATAACCTCCACTTATTGAACATCCCTTCTGCATCAGAAATTGCAACAAGAACTTTCACATAAACAATAACTCCATGAAATAGACATTACTTTTTTATTATTTTTTTTAATTTGGCTTTGTTGGGTCTTAGGTGCGGCACTCAGGATCTATAGTGTCACGTGAGATCTTTTGCTGGATTGCAAGGACTCTCTTATATGGAGTGGTAAGACTCAGTAGTTGTGGTGCTTGGACTTAGTTGCTCCACTGTCATGTAGGATCTTATTTTCTCAAACAGGGATCCAACTCGAGTCCCCTGCATTGCAAGGCGAATTCTTAACCACTGGACTGCTAGGGAAGTCCCAGATATTTTTTTTGATACCCATTTTACAGATGAGAAACTGAGTTCAGAAAACACAAGTGTCATTCAACCAGAGGTGGAAGAGTTGCTCCTGTTTGGAGGTGGCCTTCCTTATTTATCTGACACAGCTTCTGGAAACCTAAGAGTTTCCAGTTTTGGAGGCTCAGGTAGAAAGAAAAGACCAATACTTTAATTTTACTTAAAAGGTGTAATTTTCCAAATTGTTGAAAGTCATAAATTAGCTTGAGGGAAAGGGTTCTCTTATATCTGGAATACACAAACTTAAGCTAGTAATATTTTAGACACACACACAAAAAAAATTATAACCATATTCACCAGTTCACTCAGCAACTGGTCGTTTTTGTAAATGATTTTGATTTTTTTATTATTTTATTTTAATTGGAAGCTAATTACTTTACAAGATTGTGACGGTTTTTGCCAAACATTGACATGAATCAGCCACGGGTGTACATGCGTTCCCCCATCCCAAACCCCCCTCCCACTCCCCTCCCCATCACATGCCTTTGGTCATCCCAGTGAACCAGTTTTGAGTCCCCTGTTTCATGCATCGAACTTGGACTAGTCATCTATTTCACATACGGTAATATACATGTTTCAGTGCTATTCTCTCAAATCATGACACCCTTGGCTTCTCCTACAGAGTCTAAAAGTCTGTTCTTTATAGCTGTGTCTCTATTTTATGAAGACATCAGGTTTTCCATTAGGACTATAGTTTCTTACAAAGTTTAGCTCATGCTTTGAAACTTACCAGAAACCTATACTTGTCAAAAGTCCTTCCTATGAATCTTCTTAATGATGAAACACTTTTACAAACATCTGAGTACAGCAACTGTCTGTAAATGGCAAAAGACTTTTTGCATACATGTGCATGCTGCACAGATTAATAAACTGTTTTTCTCTTGTTCATCTGTCTTACATCACTTGAATTTCCAAGGCCCCAGGCAGAGAGCCTAGAAGGGTAAAAGAAAAAGGAATTGTCTCCTCCCTCACATGGTGGTGGTTGTTTTTCAGTCACTAAGCCACGTCCTATTCTTTGTGACTCCATGGACTGCAGCTCTCCAGGCTTCCCTGTCCTTCACTAAAGTTTACTCAGACTCATGTCCATTGAGTTTGTGATGCCATCCAACCATCTCATCCCCTGTTGCCCCCTTCTCCTCTGGCCCTCAGGCGGCCAAAATATGGGAGCTTCAGCTTTAGCATCAGTCCTTCCAATGAATATGAATATACCCTTCCCTGATGGCTCAGATGGTAAAGAGTCCGCCTGCAGAGCAAGAGACTGGGTTCCATACCTGGGTTGGGAGGAACTCCTGAAGAAGGAAATGGCAAACCACTCCAGTATTCTTGCCTCAAGAATCCCATCAAAAGAGGAGTCTGGTGGGTTACAGTCCATGGGATAGCAAAGAGTTGGACACAACTGAGCAACTAACACTTTCACATTTGATGTGTTAAAATATATATAACACAAAGTGAACCGTTTTAACCATTTTTAAATGTCCTCTTCTGTGGCATTAATTATACTCACATTGTTGTGCAACCATCACCACTGTCCATCTCCAGAACTTTTTCATCCCCCACCTGAACTCTGTATCCATTAGACACCCCACCCTCCGCAACCCCCCAGCAAACACCATTCTACTTTGTGTCTCTATGCATTTGACTACTCTAGGCACCTCATATAACTGGAATCACAGTGTTTTAGTTACTCAGTAGTTCTGGACACCAAGTGTGTACTAACCAATACTAACCAATTCTCCAACTCTCCAGACATAACTGTGTCCTACAATTATCTGCCTGGAGTTAGTGTTAGACCTTGTCTTTGGTTAAGGACTCAGTCCCACAAAACTACCCCTTCTTCTCAACTTTAGAATCCAGTCGTGAGTCCAGATCGTTACCTGTTATTCTCATGGATTGGTCATAAATCAGGGTTCCCATAACCTCCTCTTTGGGTTTGGTAATTTTCTGGGGTGACTTACAACTCAGGAAAACAGTTTACTCAACTAGATTACTGGCTTCTGATAAAAGGATTCAACTCAGGAAATAGCCAGATGGAAGAGATGTGGAGAGCAAAGTAGGGGGGAGTGGCAAGGGCTTCCAAGCCCTCTCCAGGAGAGTCACCCTCCCAGCACTTGCACATGTTCACTAGCCAGAAAGTTCTGTGACTCCCATCCTACTGCTTTTTTATTGAGGCTTCATAGAAGCATAGTTAGGCAAGGTTGATTAAAGCATTGGCCATTGGTGGTTGAACTGTTTCCAGTCCCTATCCTCCTGGACGTGGAGGGTGGAATTGAAAGTTCCTTCCTTTAATCAGGCATTTGGTTTCACTGACAAGCAGGCATTCAAAAACTCAGGTGTGCTAAAAGGGTCTTGTTATAACTTTTGTTATAACTAACAAAATATACCTCATCACTCTTAGTTCTCCTAAAGGTTTCAGGAGCTCTGAGCTGGGGAGCAGCATGAAGACCAACTCTATTTCTAATTATAAGTCACAATATCACAGTCTTCAGGGTTCATCCATGCTGCAGCATACGTCAGAATTTCCTTCCTTTTTAATGCTGAGTGATATTTCATTGTATGTTTATACCACACTTTGTTTATTTGTTCCAGAAATAACACTTGAGTGTATTTATTTTCTTCATATATCTTCAGATGGTTGTCATATATAGAAAAAAAGTCTAAAGTTACTTATTTTTCTCTTGTACTGATATGCACTTATTAGCTCATTTACATTTATTTATTTATTTGAGGGGTGAACAAACCAAACTTTGACTTCTTGCTTATGTACTTTTCTCTGTGCATCAGTTCACTGCTGAGTAACTGTCCTTCATGCCAGAAGAAGAATGTGCTGTGGTCTTTCCTTTTTCTCTTCTCTTATCGAAACAGGATTTCTCTGGGGCCAGCCTAGCAGTAGACTAGACCCTAGGGATGACAGCCTCAGGCTGTCATCTAAGTATCCTGACTAGCTTTGTCTCTGTCATCTATGCTCATCTCCACTGAGCAGTATTGGCAACTAGCCCTGTGTATCTCAGGCAGTGGAGGAAGCATAGTCCCCTCTTTGGTCCAGAGAGATGGAGAAACTTTTGGAGTTACATGAAATGTTTTCAGAAGGTGCAGTGCCCTCCTCTTTGTGGTGGGGTGTGGATATCCTTGTCGTTTACCAGGCCTATGTTTCCTAAGACCTCCTGTGGGCAGGCTGTTGAGTAGGCACTTGAGTCCCAGGGAACGGTCCATCGTGTCTTTAGCATCTGGGCCACCATGGAAGCCAAAACCAGGACAGATCCGGCAATTATAACTCTTAGCTCATTTCTTAAAAGCTGAAAATGAAACTAAGAGGATTCTTTCTTCCTTTTCTCATAAAGATTAGTTTACATTTTACCTGTAAACAAAGTGGTGAATGACTGACATATAGTAGATAGTCAGCAAGTATATCTGGTAGATGGGTAAGTAAGAGCTGTTCTCATGTAAAATGTGACCAAAGAATCTAATTCTTAAAAAAAAATTATTTAACAGCATGTTATTATGTAATCTGTGCTATTTTTGTTTTTTAAGCTCAGATATACTTTAGGATTGTGTTTTCTTTGCCTGGAAAATTTTTTAAAAGTCCCTGTATCTGCTGTGCAGGTTGATTTCCCCACCATTGTGATCATACTGTCTGGAGATCTCCCAGTCTGGAGACCACAGTGTTTCAATTGTTCTATCAGACACAACTCTGACACCATGTCAATTTGCTCTGTGGCAACCATTTGCCCCAGCAAAGCATCCTCATACACAGCTAGCTTCCTGGTTCTAAATTACATCAAGCACATCAGAAATGTTGATGCAAAAGTGTTGGCTTTCACTATTATTCAAATAAGTTCTGGAAATCCTAGCTACAGAAATCAGAGAAGAAAAAGAAATAAAAGGAATCCAGATCAGAAAAGAAGAAGTAGCGCTTTCACTGTTTGCAGATGACATGATACTGTAAATAAAAAAAAAAATAGTATCAGAAAATTACTAGAGCTAATCAGTGAATTTAGCAAAGTTGCAGGATACAAAATCAATACATGGGAACCACTTGCATTTCTATACACTAACAATGAAAAATCAGAAAGAGAAATTAAGGAATCCATCACATTCACCAGTGCAACAAGAAGAATTAAATATCTAGGAATAAACTTACCTAAGAAGACAAAAGAATTGTACACAGAAAATTATAAGACACTGATGAAAGAAATCAAAGATGACATAAACAGATGGAGAAATATTCCATGTTCCTGCGTAGGAAGAATCAATATTGTATAAATGACTATACTACCAAATGCAATCTACAGATTCAATGTGATCCCTATCAAATTACCAATGGCATTTTCTGCAGAACTAGAACAAAAAATTTCACAATTCATATTGAAACAAAAGAGACAACAAATAGCCAAGGCAGCCCTGAGAAAGAAAAATGGAGCTGGAGAAATCAATCTTCCTGCCTTCAGATTATACTACAAAGTTACAGTCATCAAGAGAGTATGTTTCTGGCACAAAAACAGAAATATAGACAAATGGAACAAAATATAAAGTCCAGAAATAAACCCATACACCCATAGATACCTTATTTTTGACAAAGGAATCAAGAAATATACAATGGGGCAATAACAGCCTCTTCTATAAATGGTGTTGGGAAAACTGGACAGCTACATGTAAAAGAATGAAATTAGAACACTTCCTAAAACCATACACAAAGATAAACTCAAACTAGATTAAAGACCTAAATGTAAGACCAGAAACTATAAAACTTTTAGAGGAAAACTTAAGCAGAACACTCGATGGCATAAGTCAAAGCAAGATCCTCTATGACCACTTCCTAGAGTAATGGAAATAAGAACAAAAGTAAGCAAGTGGGACCTGATTAAACTTAAAAGCCTTTGCACTGCAAAGGAAACTATAAGAAAGTGAAAAGACAATCCTCAGAATGGGAGAAAGCAATAGCAAATGAAACAACTGACAAAGGATTAATTTCCAAAATATACAAGCAGCTCATACAACTCAATGCTAGAAAAACAAGCACCCAGTCAAAAAGTGGGAAAAGACCTAAACAGACATTTCTCCAAAGAAGACATACAGATTGCTAACAAACACATGAAAAGGTGCTCAACATCACTCATTCAGTTCAGTTGAGATCATTCGCTCAGTCGTGTCCGACTCTTTGCAACCCCATGAATCACAGCACGGCAGGCCTCCCTGTCCATCACCAACTCCCGGAGTTCACTCAGACTCGCGTCCATCAAGTCAGTGATGCCATCCAGCCATCTCATCCTCGGTTGTCCCCTTCTCCTCCTGCCCCCAATCCCTCCCAGCATCAAAGTCTTTTCCAATGAGTCAACTCTTTGCATGAGGTGGCCAAAGTACTGGAGTTTCAGCTTTAGCATCATTCCTTCCAAAGAAATCCCAGGGCTGATCTCCTTCAGAATGGACTGGTTGGATCTCCTTGCAGTCCAAGGGACTCTCAAGAGTCTTCTCCAACACCACAGTTCAAAGGCATCAATTCTACGGCGCTCAGCCTTCTTCACAGTCCAACTCTCACATCCATACATGACTACTGGAAAAACCATAGCCTTGACTAGACGGACCTTAGTCAGCAAAGTAATGTCTCTGTTTTAGAATATGCTATCTAGTTTGGTCATAACTTTTCTTCCAAGGAGTAAGCGTCTTTTAATTTCTTGGCTGCAATCACAATCTACAGTGATTTTAGAGCCCCCCAAAATAAAGTCTGACACTGTTTCCACTGTTTCCCCATCTATTTCCCATGAAGTGATGGGACCAGATGCCCTGATCTTCGTTTTCTGAATGTTGAGCTTTAAGCCAACTTTTTCACTCTCCTCTTTCACTTTCATCAAGAGGCTTTTTCGTTCCTCTACACTTTCTGCCACAAGGGTGGTGTCATCTGCATATCTGAGGTTATTGATATTTCTCCCAGCAATCTTGATTCCAGCTTGTGTTTCTTCCAGCCCAGTGTTTCTCATGATGTACTCTGCATAGAAGTTAAATAAGCAGGGTGACAATATACAGCCTTGACATACTCCTTTTCCTATTTGGAACCAGTCTGTTGTTCCATGTCCAGTTCTAACTATTGCTTCCTGACCTGCATACAGATTTCTCAAGAGGCAGGTTAGATGGTCTGGTATTCCCATCTCTTTCAGAATTTTCCACAGTTTATTGTGATCCACACAGTCAAAGACTTTGGCATAGTCATTATTAGAGGAATGCAAATCAAAATGACAATGAGATATCACCTCACACCGGTCAGAATGGGCGTCATCAAAAAGTCTAAAACAATAAATGCTGGAGAGGGTGTGGAGAAAATGGAACACTCTTGCACTGTTGGTGGGAATGTAAATTGATACAGTCACTATGGAAGACAGTATGCAGAGTCCTTAAAAAACTAGGAATACAACCACCATGTGACCCAGCAATCCCACTCCTAGGCATAGGAGTGGGATAGGCAACCCTGAGGAAACCAGGGTTGAAAAAGACACATGTATCCCATTGTTCATTTCAGCACTATTTATAATAGCTAGAACATGGAAATAACCTAGATGTCCATCAATAGATGAATGAATAAAGAAACTGTGGTACATATACACAATGGAATATTACTCAGCCATAAAAAAGAACACATTTGAGTCAGTTCTGATGAGGTGGATGAACCTAGAACTTATTATACAGAGTGAAATGAGTCAGAAAGAGAAAGATAAATATTGTATTCTATACAGAATCTAGAAAAATGATACTGAAGAATTTATTTACAGGGCAGCAATGGAGAAATAGACATAGAGAATAGACTTATGGTCATGGGGAGAGGGGAGGAGAGGGTGAGATGTATGGAAAGAGTAACATGGAAACTTACATTACCATATGTCAACTAGATATCCAAAGGGAATTTGCTATATGGCTTAGAAAACTCAAACAGGGGGCTCTATATCAACCTAGAAGGGTGGAATGGGGCACGAGATGGGAGGGAGGTTCAAAAGGGAGGGGGCATATGTATCCCTGTGGCTGATTCATGTTGAGGTTTGACAGAAACCAACAAAATTATCTAAAGCAATTATCTTTCTATAAAAAATAAATTTAAAAAATATTGGCTCTCTATTGGTGTCTATAAAGCAATATCTAAAGGTGGAGATAGAGGTAACCTTATCCCCCTTTCCACATACTCCACAGACTTACCACTGTCAACATCCCCCAACAGAGTGACACATTTTCTACACCTGATGAACACACATTGACACATCACCCAAAGTCTGTAGTTTACATTAGGGTTCACTCTTGGTGTTGTGTGTTTTATGGGTTTGGACAAAAGTATAATGACATTTCCATCATCCTGGTATCATGTAGAATATTTTTTACTGTCCTAAAAATCCTCTCTGTCCCCCCTATTCATCCCTTACCTCACACCTTTATTCTCTGGCAATCATCTTTTTACTGTCTTCACAGTTTTGCCTTTTGGAGAATGTCATATAGTTAGGATTACATAGTGCTCAGCCTTTTCTGATTGACTGCTGTCACTTAATAATGAGCATTTAAGTATCCTCCTTGTCATCTCATGACTCAGTATCTCATCTTTGTGTGTGTGTGTGTGTGTGTGTGTGTGTGTGTGTGTGTGTGTGTGTGTGTGTGCTGAATAATATTCCACTGTCTGTTTGGACCAGTTTATCTATTCACTGACTGAAGGACATCTTGGTAGCTTCCAAATTTTGGCAATTATGAATAAACCTGCTATAGGTAATTCATAGATTAAAAAAATCTTTTCTTTCATTTGGGGAATAAAGGGAATTCCATGATGTTCCGGGGGTTAGGATTCCATGCTTCCACTGATGGGGGGCCTGGATTCCATCCCTAGTTGGGTAACTAAGATCCCACAAACTGCACATGGTGCAGCCAAAACACCAACAAACAAACATATAATCAACCAGCTTACTTTCAATATGCATCCAATATAGGTGGAAAAGTTACCTCATTTGGTCTACTTCATGTTCTATCTTCATGTTAATTGCATTATTGTTAGTGTTAGCATATTAATTTTTCTGTCTTTCATGTATTTGTTTTAAAGAAGGAAAATGTAGTAAAGCACCTAAATGGATCTACAAAGTGCCATTACAATACAGAGATGGTTGTTTTTCGGAAACTGAACACGTTGACTAACAGGCCGAGAAGGATGGCAATGCTTGATAGTCCATTGCTGGACGAAAGTCTAAATTTGAAATAAGAAAAGTGGTTTGAAGGTAACAGTAGACGTGGTAATCATATAGGACACACAGATGTGTGCTAGAAATAATGTGCCTGGCTGTTTTGAATAACAAAGATAAATTTCCTGACTGCTTAAAAAGGACAAATTACATGTACACACTAGTTGGTAAAAGGAGTGGAAACTTGGTTTGGAATTTTGTCCTTAATATAGCCAGAGCAGCATTTCTCACCAGGATGCAAGAAAGCTATACCTCATGGTTTGAGTCTGAAGTTTGCATGGATATATAACACGGGCTTAAATGTATCCTTACAGACCAGTCATTTGAAGAGGTGGCATCTCAGGCTTTCTAACCAAAACTACCAGCTTTGGGCCAAAGGCCAGCTGCCCTTTCTCACTTCTTATCTAGAGCTACCACCCTATTTTGGGTCTGCAGAAATAGAAAGTGAACCACAACTTTGAAATTTTGTACTAACCTTGTTAAATGGCAAAAAGAAACAAGTGCAGTTATTACTAGATATTTTTAAACCAATGTGTCAAAAATAATATTATTTCAACATGTAATCAAGGTAAAAATTGTTATTGAGCCAAAAATTGTTTTATATTGTCTTTGATATCCATTATGCACTTTACACTTACAGCGCATCTCAGTTTGGACCAGATGCATATCAAATCCTCAGAATCCTCTTGTGGACAGTGCTACTATATTGGATAACCCAGGGTTACAGTATTATTAGTTAGAATTTTTATGGGTACAATGGAGAGAACATATTTCTCAGTGATTAGAAGGACAGTTCTTAGTTTGGGTTCCCCAGTAGCAGACCCTGAGACAAGGATGTGAATGGAAGTAATTTATTTTGGAAGTGATCCCAGGAAACACTTGTAGGGAGTACAGAAGTGAGACAGAGAAGGGAAGGAAGCCAATAGCAGTGTGTTAGCAAGCTTACTACTCAGGCAACTGGACTCCTTCCTGCGAGGTCACCCTGGGAGACAGAATTGTTGCAACTGATAGGCAAGGGCACTGGGGCATTTGTCCACCCACTCTGCATCCATCATTGGTTGGGGGTTGACTCCAGGGGTTTTGACTTGACTTGAATATGGCCCCAGTGTGTTTCCACAGGCAGATAAAAGGCCCTTCAGCAGAGAGTTGCAGATAAGAAGTGAGCTGTCTTAATTTTGGAGGAATGTCAGAGGGTATGAGCTGGGAAGTAACAGCTTCTGCTCCAGCAGGTCACACCTCAGGAACCCCAGAGACTTGATGTCACCAAGACTCTCCTTTATCCTGTCATGCTGTTCACTCATACATCCTTCCTGGAATAGTTCTTGGCACAGTAGGTGTTTAATAAATAGTTGTTGGCTGAATGACTTTCCTTTGGATTCCTGCCGTATTCTTTCAGGCCTCTCCGTGTACACGGAAGACAGAGACACCAGCAGTTGTAGGTCATATCCTTATAACTCCCTCACCAGAAAGGAACGAGAGAGTTTCTCTTTCTAAATCTAGGAAAAACAAAAATGAAAAACAACAAAAATATTCTCAAGAATAAAAACCAATTGGCCTAGTGTGGGCCATGAGGTCACATGGGCCATGGGCCAAGTCCTCTGGACATGGACATGGCATATTTTGATTGGCTAGATTTGAGTCAGGTGTGCGCTGACATCAGGGTGGATAGATTACTAGAAGGAGGAGTAACAAATAAATTCTCACCATATTCAGAACTGTGTATACCCACTGAAGTATATTTAAATGTGAATGCTGTTTGTCCTTTAGGTCTTCATTGAAAATGCTTGAGGAGCAGCACTGTCTCAGCTGAACTATTTTGGTACTGCTCTTAAACCTGCTGCAGATTTAACACTTGATGCTGTGACTAGCTGGCAAAGATTATATGGGCTATTTAATAATTTATAGTTGGCACAGGTACAAATTTGCATCATGTGTCCCTGAGATTTGTTTGGGAATTAATCATCAAGTGCAACAGGATCAAATCTTCTTAGATGTCATCTTGTCATCCTCACTAGAGCCAATGGCTGGCTTCATTAACTTAGCATAATATATTCAGTGTTCGTCCATGTTCTAGCAGGCATCAACGTATCTATCTTTTTAGTTACATACCAAATAATATTTCAAATTAATGCCACAGTAATGCCACATTTCATTTTATCCATTTATCAGTTGATGTACACTTGGATCCCCGATCCCAATCCATTTTGCACTTTCATGAAATAGTGCTGCTATGATATTTATATAAAAGTTTTCATGTGCACAGTTGTTTCATGTATCTACATAGGAGGAGAATTGCTGGTTCATATAGTAACTTTGTGACTGTACCATTTTACATTCCCACCAGCAATGTATGAGGGTTCCAGTTTCTCTATATCCTCCTCATCACTTGCTATTGATTTTTAGTTAAAGTTTTGAACCATTTAAGATCAAGAAAGAAGTGCAGATAGAGGCCTTATCACATCTTCCCCTGTTTGTAAGCTCCGTGCTGGCCTATGGCTATGCACCTAGAATGCAGTCACTAAACATTTGCTCAATGATGAAAGGAAACCCTTTTATTTGTATGTTGCCTTTGTTTTGACAAAGTACATTCACAAATTGTGAGGCTCATGGTAACCCTCTAGGGAGTAGGAAGAGGAGGGATTTCCTATTGTAGACCTGAGACCGGTTATGTAATAAGTGAAGCATCTAGAGCTCTGGTCCCCTGGCTCCAGATCCAGTCTTCTCTGTACAATTCAGCAGTAGATTTCAACATCTCTTCAAAATATCATATTAGTTAATGTTCAGAAAAGAATGCTAAGAAGTTTCAAGAGATCTTAGTTAAAAGACAAAAAGACAGAAGACGCTGAGGGACTGAGTGTATTTGGCAGTTTGGCGATGGCTAATTATGGTCCTGAGATAGCTGTTGGGACTGGAGAGAACAGTGTGGGGAGTCTGGCAGAGAAGTCACTAGTCTTCCAACCTTAGCAAGAAATTTCTTCATTTTTGAAGTAGAGCTAGTAGTGAGTGCTTACAGGACTGGGAAATGTAGGGAATTTAAAAGGGAATTGCAAATTAGGTGAGGACTGATTATGTAGGTTATAGTTTGCATTATCTGAGAAAGAGCTAACATCAGAAAGCATGTAATTGAAAAATTACAGATTTCAGCTCTAAGTCTTTTTTTGCAACAGAAAATTTAAACAGTCATGAAATATCAAGAGAGTAGTATGATACATCCCCGTCATGCCAACTAACAGAAAATGATCAAGTTTCTGCCATTTTTATGTTTGACCTATAACAATGTTTGAATATATTAAGGTTTTCTATAAAATCATATCTCCCCTGCTTTATTGATATATAATTGACAATAAAAAATGTAAATATTTAAGACATACAAACAACCTAATGACTGGAATATATATATGTGTGTGTGTGTGTGTGTGTGTGTGTGTGTGTAGTAAAATACCACAACCAGGGCAATCAACATAGCCATCACTTCACACCATAACCATTTTCCTTTTTAATGTCGAGAATGTCTAAGATCTACTGTCTTAGAAAATTAAAAATACACAGGGCAATATTGGTCAACTGTAGCCACATTTCTGTACACCAGTTGTGCAGAACTTATTCAATTTGCATAACTGAAGCCAAAAGCCATTATTTTAGAAAACAATTTACTTACTTATTTATTTTTGGCTGTGCTGGGTCTTCGTTGCTGCACATGGGCTTTCTCTAGTTGCAGAGGGCAGGGGCTACTCTCCAGTTGTAGTGCAGGGCTTCTCATGCTGGTGGCTTCTCTTGTTGCAGAGCACAGGCTCTAGGGCACATGGGCTTCAGTGGTTCTGTCACATGTGGTTAGTTGCTCCTCAGCATGTGGAATCTTCCCGGACTGGGAATAGAACCCATGTCCCCTGCACTGGCAGGCTGATCCTCATCCACTGTTCCACTAGGGAAGTCCTCAAAAGCCATTATTAATAACACCATTTTAACCAAGGTACAAAGGAAATTGTCAAAGAATTATCATCTTTGATCTTGTTAAAATCACCACAGATTTTGATCTTCATTTAGGGTGGAAGGTAAGAGAAACTGCTGAGCTGGTAAGATGGTTATACAAATAACTAAAGACTTATGAGTGGAAGGTCAAGATTTTCTTCATTCAATTCATACAGTGTACTGTACACACTTTGCATGTACACTGTACATCCACCAGTGAGACAGACCATGCTGGACTTGGACTTGAGCCCAAATCAGGATTCATCATTTACTCCTTCAAAGACCTTGGGCAGGAGCTGTCCTTGAGCCTTATCTTTCTTATCCCTAAAATAGGTATGATAATACTTTCTTGAATAGGGCATTGTTAGAGTCAAAAGTGAAGTAAGGTCCCCAGAAAGTGCCTAACTTGGGTTCTATAACATTTGCCATTGCTATTCTGGAAGGCCCTGAGTATCTAATGAAAGAAATCATAATGCAGCCTCTCTCTCTTGCTCCATGTTCCCCTTTCCTAATCTAAGAGGGCAGTAAAAAGCTCGCAGAAGTTCTCCACACAATGTAGTGTGTGAGATGCCAAAACCTGTCTCTAATGGCAGCATGGATTCATCTTCTAAAATCATTTGAGCTCTTCTAATCTGTTACCTTGCAGCTCTACAAACATAATCTGCTAAACCCTGCTGTTGTATAAGGTCAAACGCTTGGCTACAGGTTGTGTTGTCCAATCCAAATTCCTGTGTCCAACGTACAGTGAGGCCAAAAAACCGAAATGTTGTAGTTTGGGGCAAAGAAAGGTTTATTGCAATGGCCAACAAGAAGTACAAGCAGCTCATGCTTTAAAGACCCAAACTCCATGATGGATTTGGGGGAGGATTTTCGGGTGGCTCAATGGTAAAGAATCTGCCTATCAATGCAGGAGATGTGGGTTCGATCCCTGAGTTGGGAAGGAAACGGCAACCCACTCCAGTATTCTTGTCTAGGAAATCCCATGGACAGAGGAGCCTGGCAGGCTGTCCAAAGGGTTGCAGAGTCAGACAGGACTTACCGACTAAACAGACAACAACAAAGGGTGGTCCAGGTGGTGTGATTAACTCCTGCACTATTCTCTGACTGGTTGATGATGAGGTAACAGGGAAGTATCAGGGTTTAACATCATCAGTCCTCAGGTTCCAGCTGGTGCAGGGGCTCCCTGCTTATGGTCATCGTGCAGTTAACTTCTTCCATCTGGTGGGGGTTTTAGTCTCTGCAGAACAACTCAGAAACATGCATCAGACATTTTTATCTACCTACCTCAGGGAGGAACTAAAGATTCTGTGACTGCTGCATGGTTAATCTATTGAAAAAGTTTTTAGGTTATTACATGTTCACATTCTTCCAGTCATCCCTGAGCCAGCCTTTTGTGACTCAGAGGAGGCCTGGGAGATTGAAGCTTTTCTACAAACTAGAGACAGGCAGAGGGCATGGGGTGGATCTATTCCAGGAAGGCCCAACAGGGTCCAGCTCCATTGCAATTGGAGACCCTCCCACAGCGTCCTTGTTCGGTCCTGATGAGGGTAGCGTACCCAGAGAGCGGGCTGCTATCTCCTTCTGCCAGCTTTCTCCTGGTCTTTACCACAACTAAGGGGCGGTTCTCATGTAGCCTGCCCCTCCCTCTCCGTCTTCTGGGTGGGGGCCTGGGCTCAGAGCGCGCCCTTTGGTAGCATTTGCAGCCCGGTGCCTAAACGTAGTTGCCTCTGTCGGGCACCTTGTGTGCGCAGTTTCCCTAACTGGCTCCATCAGCTGCGCCTGCAGCCTCATCTCACACCTGCGTGTGGCCCCTGACAGGGTCTGCCTGGCCGCCCCTTGATCCTGGGGCCCCCACCGCTCCAGGCCCCAGGAGCAGAGGCGCGGAGAGGGAGGCCAAGGGAGGTCAGGGCCTGGCAGAGCACCAGTGCTTCACTCCCAGAGCCGGTGGGTCTGTCTCCCTAAGAGAGGACCGCGGTGGGACTGAGCCTCCAGCCTCCCCGCAGGCGCCTCCAGGAGCAGCTCCGCCGCCAGGGCAGCGCGGCCCCGGCCCGCGCCCGCCCCCGCCGGCAAGATGGGGAAGCCCAACCCGCTGCAGGGCGCGAACTTCTGCTCCCAGCTGTTGTCCTGGTGAGAGACCGCCTGGGCTGACAACCGCGCTGCCTCAGGGCCAGTGTCTGACGCCGCCTGCGCCTTTCAGGGGCTGACACGGTCCAGGGCCAGGGCCAGGGCGAGGGAGCGCTTCCGCTTTCCGCTGGCTGCTTGTAGCCGGTGGGGTCACTTCACGCTGGCCGCGGGAGGTCCTTGCCTGCTTCCTGGACAGTGGTTCAGTGGTTGCGGGGAGGGGCGGCAGGATCTGGGAGAGTGACCTGGTGGCCGAGTACAGGGTCTCCCTGCCTTCCAGCTCACCGCCTGCCAACCTCCTATGCCTGTGAGCAGGAGGGGCAGCGGCAGGATCAGGAGGCAGGGAGGCTGAGATCTAGGCTGCCCAGCGAGGAGTGCACGCCTCACCTCAACATCACTCTCTCTCTCATTCTCTCTCTCTCTCCATCCTTAGTGGCCTTCCCCAGTACTGCTCAGGAATTCTCAGTTCTGAACTAGATTGGCACCCTTGTTTCCCCGCTAAGAAAACAGGTTATGAACAGCTTCATTTATCTAATTAGTGCTCTGGATCCTTGTCATCTTCCAACAATGTCCCCACCTTTTCCCATATTCTTTAGGTGACAGCTGAGTTCCAACTGCACCAGGCTCCCTCTGTCTGTGGGTTTATGACCATGTCTCCCTCTCCCTCTGTGTGTGTCTCTCTCACTGTATGTCCTGGTACCTAGTTGTAACAAATTTCATGTGTGTAAAAACACTTTTTATGTAATGAATGGGGTTACTATTCTTGGCCTATGTTTTGCTTTTGTCTTGGACACTTAGCCTCCACTAGAGTTATGTATTTGACCTATACTAGTCTTAACTATGTTTTGCTTTTGCCTGGGAGACAAAGCCTTGACTGGAGTTATGTATTTGACCATCCCCTTTCCTTACTGTGAATATTTCCACTTCCACCTTTGAGGAGGACCACTCTGGGGATGGGGTCCCTGAAGAACCTATGGGGTCTTATCCAAATATCTAGCCTTTAGAGAAGCAGTGCATTGTCTTGAGGTAGGTGATCCTGCCCACATGTCCTATGGTTTTGAAATCACTAAAGGATCCCTGACCTGGGAGGAAACACACAGATGAAAAACAGCTCAGAGAGGGAAAACTCTTAACTAAAGTTTTCTGTGTAGTAACTGAAACTACTAACTAGTTGGACTTTAATCTTACTTGAATTATTAGATCTTTTGTTCCTGGACCCTAAGCCATTCCTCTTTCCCATAGATTCTGATATTTCCACTTTTTATATGGGAGATCCTTGGGAATCCCCCATGGGATGGAAGCTCTTATGATTTTTTGGATTGTGGTGTATTTAGTGTGTGCAGCTACATCTCTTGGCCATTTGGTGGTCCTTAAGGAAAGAGGGGGCCTTCCCTGGTGGCTCAGTGTTAAAGAATCTGCCTGAAATGCAGCAGACCTGGGTTCGATCCCTGGGTCGGGAAGATCCCTTGGAGGAGGGTGTGGCAACCCACTCCAATACTCTTGCTTAGAGAATTCCATGGACAAGGAGCCTGGTGGGCTACAGCCCATGGGATCCCATAGAAATGACTTAAGCAGCAGCAGCAGAAGCAAGCAAAGAGAGGCCTTGAAGAAGGAATATGGTATGGTTACTGTAAATAATAATGAAGCAAGCAAACATCTCCTTAACTTTAGGCAGAGCCAGGAACTCTCCAGGCATGTTCTGTTTGTAGATTTTCTAAGTGCATGTGCCTGGAAATGGAAAGGTGAGGACTTCTCATTGATTTGGGTAGACACCCATTTCCAGTTTTCCTGCTGGAGCAGAAGGAGCTGGTACCTCTTATTTCACACCTGAAGGCACCGAAGCAGAGAAGTTGAGTAATTTTTAAAAACTTTTTATTTTACATTGAAGTGTAGCCAGTTGACAATGTTGTGATAGTTTTAGGTGAACAGCAAAGGGACTCAGTCATACATATGCATGTATCCTTTCTCCTCAAACTCTGGAAGGTTGAGTAAGTTACCTACCACCACACAGCTAGTAGTGAAAGACTTGGACCCCAAACCAAGCAGTCTGGTTCCCGAAGTCTTTGTCACCTGTACATAACTGCTACACTGAGCTGCTTCTATTGGGATCTTTGTTCTTAAATGCAGAGAGAAGTAAATTCTAAAGACACATTTGGTTTTGTTAGCAGGAGTCTCTCAATGGAAGTTCTTAAAGTTCTTGCTGCTGGAGATGATGCATGTGAAACATCTCTATAATCAAGCTTTAGGGTGACTGTTCTCAAAATATGGCTCTCAGACCTGTAGCATCTTCCTTACCTGGGAGCTTGTTAGAAATCCACCACCCCTCCCCCCCGCCCCCCCGCCGCACTCCTTCTAGACCAATTCTGGAAAGTTAGAAACCCTGGCAATGGGGATTAAACAAGCTCCAGGTGATTGTGATGGAAGGTGGAGGCTGGCTTCTGCTTTAATCCTCCCATTGGTAATGTTACTTCAATGTTAACTTTTAAAAAGGGGCCCAGATTTTGTGAAGTGAGACATTGACCATGATCACCGTCCTGTATGTAAAGTCTGAGCTATCTTCGTGGTGTCCTTGTGTCCCCCACGTGCTGTTCCGGGGAAAGTTGAAATGAGCCTAGGCAGGAAGTGCTGCCCAGAGACATGGTCCACCTTGGAGAGAAGAAATGAGTTTTCATCTTCTCATTGGGAGTTTCCTTTTCTCACATTTCAGTTCAGTTCAGTCACTCAGTTGTGTTCAACTCTTTGTGACCCCATGGACTGCAGCATGCCAGGCTTCCCTATCCATCACAAACTCCCAGAGCTTGCTCAAACTCATGTCCATTGAGTCAGTGATAGCATCCAACCATCTTATCCTCTCTTGTCCCCTTCTCCTCCTGCCTTCAGTCTTCTTCGGCATCAGGGTCTTTTCCAATGAGTCAATTCTTCTCATCAGTTGGCCAAAGTATTGGAGTTTCAGCTTTAGCATCAGTTCTTCCAATGAATATTCAGGACTGATTTCCTTTAGGATGGACTGGTTTGATCTCTTTGCAGTCCAAGGGACTCTCAAGAGTCTTCTCCACAACCATAGTTCAAAATCGCCAATTCTTTGGTGCCCAGCTTTCTTTATGGTCCAACTCTCACATCCATACATTACACCTGCTTTCTAAACTTGTGACTAATGCCAGTAACTAGGTTTCTGACTTTATACAAATTACCTCTCTGGGGTTTTAGTGTTTTCACAGCACACATTGGATTTAGGGTCTAAAAGAAGTCATATCTTATAGCTAATGGTAGTTGTTTTGAATTTTAGAAAATAATATAAATTTTTCTATTTCTATAAATAATTTAAAACTATAGAAGAAGAAGAAAGGAATAATTAATTTCTATTAGCTAAGTACACTTGTTGGTATTTTGGTTGTTTCTCCATCTTTCTCCTAGAAATGTTTATGCACATTCACAGTTATCCTTTTATTTTTTAATAGAAATTGTAGTTTTTGGTTTTTAAAATTAATTTTTACTGGAATACTATTGCATTACAGTGTTTTATTAGTTATGTACACTGTTCTATAAAATTAAATATCTTTGAATCCCAATTCCTTCTTAATTTTCAATGGTTAACATTTATTTGTAGCATTAAATAATATTCAAAATGTGATACTTTTTTATTTATTCTCTGAGTTAAACTTTTTTATTTTCTACTGAAGTATAACCAACTAACAATTCTGTGATAGTTTCAGGTGGACATCAGATGGACTCAGCCATACATATACATGTATCCACTCTCCCTCAGACTCCCTCCTATCCATGCTGCCACATAACACTAAGCAGAGTTTCCTCTGCTATACAGTAGGTCTTGTATAGTAGGTACAGTATATACTTGTTGGTTAGCCATCTTAAGTATAGCAGTGTGTACATGTCTCTCCCAAACTCTCTAACTATCCCTTGCCCCCATCACTCCCTGGCAACCATGATTCTTCTCTAAGTCTGTGAGTCTGTTTCTGTCAAATGTGGTATTTAATTGAAATGTATGCAGTCTTTCAATTTTTTTAACATAGTTTATTGCTAACAAGGATGTGATGTATATCCATGACCATATATTTTGATGCATCTTTTTTCTATATTTCCAGAAGTAGAGTAATTGGTGACAGGCTTTTTTCCATCAGATTTGAACCAATTCCCCCTCTTAACAGCCCTACTGTGCTTACTTCATTGCCAACTTTGAGTACCTAAATTGCATTTTTTTCCCCTAGGTCTAAATTTAAAAATAATTCAAACAGTTTTAATTGGAATCTATTTGATTTGTAAAGAGAAATGTGTCTCTTGACCATTTATTTGTCTTTCTTTGAATTGTCTATTAATGGATTTTTTTCCTAAGAGGCATTTATATTTTTGAAATAACCTGTAATAGTGCATATAATACTTTTCAGGTTTTCACTTGTCCTTTAAGTCAGTTTAGAGGTTTTAATTTATATGTCATTAATTATAGTGAGCTTTTCTTTTTGGTTTCTACTGTTGCTTTTGTAATATGTCTTTTAAAAATCCTAGCATCATTTAAATCTCTGTAAACATTTTATTTTAGCTCTTTTCTTGTTTCAATTCTAACATTAAAGACAGCTAGAATATTTTTGGGCTTCCCTGGTGGCTCAGACGGTAAAGAATGTACCTGCAATGTAGGAGACCTGGGTTCGATCCTTGGGTTGGGAAGATCCCCTGGAGGAGGGCAAGGCAACCCACTCTAGTATTCTTGCCTGGAGAATCCCCATGGACAGAGGAGCCTGGTGGGCTACAGTCCATGGGGTCACAAAGAGTTGGACATGACTGAGCGACTAAGCACAGCTCACAGAATTATTTTTAGTATTTGATATGATAGGGATCTGTTTTTTCCCCCAAAAGAGTTCATTTTCTCCTCATCCCCATTAATGTGAATAAGTGATGTAGTTTATGAACCGTGTCCAGTCTGCTGAGACTCTCCCTGGTGATGTCCCCACTGTCCTCACTGCAGCCTCTGGGGTGAGCTCTGCATTTCTCTCCACCATCATCCCAGAGGCCAGCAGGTTGAGGGGGTAGGTTGAGTGCAGGACCTGTCCTCAGGGATGAGGATGGAGCAGGGCCTTGGATTAAATGCACTTGGCCATCAGGGAGTGGTTACATCCTCGCTCCCCT
Source organism: Capra hircus (assembly GCF_001704415.2). Taxonomy (NCBI): domain Eukaryota; kingdom Metazoa; phylum Chordata; class Mammalia; order Artiodactyla; family Bovidae; genus Capra; species Capra hircus. Next base: position 13,675,439 of record NC_030819.1, read on the forward strand.
GACACTGGCCACATCTCAGTCAGTGAACTGTCCCCTTGCAAAGGGAGTGTGGATGTGGAAACTGCCACTGGTGTCAAAACAGACTTTCTAGAGACTCTTGTTAAAGAAGCTGATGACATGAGGGAGATGTGAACTGACTGAGGGCTGAGATAGTTTAGGGAGGTTGGTCCTGTAAGGCCCTTAATAACTATCAATTGTAAAAGCATAGAAATGTTTAATTTCAAGCTAGGATTCTTTGCAGCATTTTCAGAATACCAGTTGTTGTTCATCAACAGTGAGAGATCCACATGTTGTAGATGGAGGCTGCGTGAGCTCTGCAGGGCTCTTTGGCCTTAATCTGTTCCCTGTAAATATTCAGTTTAATGAGTTTTTGTAATTTTATACAATAGCTATGGCCTCAACCAAGATGTAAAACATATCAAAGGTGTATTCAGATTTACTTCTATATCATTTGGCAAAATAAACTGCCTAACAAATTTAAATTTATCTCCTGTAGTTTATTCTTGATTTGGGGGCTCTTTCTAGTCCTGCATCTCCTCAGCTTGAAGAGGTACCAGGCTACGTCTTTTCAGATGTGTCAAGTGGCTAATTTGCCTTTCTGAGTCTTCCATGGGACCCCCCGATCATGTAGACTCCCTTCTCTCTCTTGACCTGAAACAAATAGAGTGTCAGATATTTCTGTAGCAAAGATGAGTTTATTTGGGATCAGCAGAGAATTGTAGTTCAAGCTTTGTAACCAGAGTGACCCCATGTGTAAGTCCCCAAAGGGCAAGAGATGGAGAGCACTTTTATAACAGGGAAATGGAAGTTGAGAGGGCTATTCAACAAAGAGTCCATGGCTTTTCACTGGCTGAATCCTCACCAGAAAAGAAAAGGAATATTTCTTCTTCCTGTTGAGTGTTGCTATTGTTGTAACCTCATCTATCAAAGTTATGAGGCTTTCTACTGGGATCCACATGGGATTACTCAAGAGCACTGTTGTAGTGACAGCTGCTCTTCGTCTGGCAGGATTTTGTCCTGTTCAGAGCATCACTGACCCTCTCAGCATCCCAGGGAGGTGTTCTCTTCAGGTGTTCACCGCACTTTCAAGAGGCCAATACTAACAGGTTATGTGGCTAGTTCGCGGTCATATAACCGGAAGTGGCAAAGTCTAGACTCTAACACAGGAACATTTCCAAATGAGGCACATCAGTTGCCATTTTTGTTTCTCATTAAATTTTTTAAAACTGTGGAAAATGCACACAATATAAATTTACCATCTGGACGATTTTTAATCGTACAGATCAGTATTATTAACTCTCTGCACATTACTGTACAGCCAATTTCCAGAACTCTTTTCATCCTGTACTGGTGCTATTAAAACACTAACTCCCCACTTCCCTTGCCCCCAGCCTCAGGCTACCACAGGGCCTCTTTGTTTCTCTCAGAATTTGACTGCTCTGAGGACTTCGTGTAAATGCATAAAATATTTGTCCTTTGTGATACACCACTTTACAATCCCATTGTCAGTATGCAAGGGTTCCAGTTTCTCCACATCCTTGCCAACACTTATTTTCTCTTATTTATTTTCATAGTAGCCCTCCTAATATGTGTCTGGTGATGTCTCAGTGGGGCTTTCCAGATGGTTCAGTGGTAAAGAACCCTCCTGCCAATGCAGGAGGTGCAGGGGCCAATCCCTGGGTTGGGCAGTTCCCCTGGAGAAGGAAATGGCAAAAGCACTCCAGTATCCTTGCCTGGGAAATCCCATGGACAGAGTCTGGTGGGGTACATACAGTCCATGAGGTCAAAAAGAGTCAGACGTGAATCAGTGAATGAGCGTGCATGATGTCTCAGAGTTTTGATTTGTATTTCCCTAGGGATTACTAATTTTGAGCCTTTTAAATTTTAAAGAATTTTAAAATTATGTGCAAGAGTAATTTTAAAGAGGGCCTTTTGGGGCAGGGTGTCATCATCTCGGTAAGTCCCAGTGCTAATTCCCTGAGTGTTTTCTGTGAGGAATGACTGTAGGATAAATGGCCTACCATGTTTCACATTTGCTTATGGTAAAGCTCACAGATTTATACTTGTGCTTTGAAAGGAAATTGATAATAGAGATATTAAAAGTCATGGAGATGCTGAACTGGAGTGGAGAAGGAAATGGGAGGACAGTTGTGGCCCTGGGTCCTCAGTACACTGCTACATCTAGAGTTCAGCCTTCTGACTCCTGGGCTGGGATGCTTTAGCGGTGCCAAGGTACCAAGATTAGCAAAATCTGAAGTCCAGTCTCTCTTATTGCTTCTTTATTGATTCATGGACATTCATACATTCAATAAATAATTCTTGAACATTTCTTCTGTACCCATGCTGTCCTAGGAAAAGTGGAATAAAAGAAATGTGATCTCTCTTCCATGGGTTTTGAAAATTTGCTTTGAAAATTTGCTTACCCTGGCAAGATCAATAAAATGATGTTCATCTTTGAGCTATTTCTGCATATTAGCTATTATCATTTAAATAATGCATAAATGGATTTGAATAGGGTCTTTTTCAGGGGATCCTCTGTACAGTTACTGTTTTTTTCCATTTATATTAAGTAATTTGCAGATAAGTTGCGATTATATAAATATCATGTTCTACATCAAATTTTCATGCACTAGATTTAACTTCTATTGATTATTTTCTGACTTTATCGTTCCTTTTGTTTGCCTACATTTATTCTCTCCTGTTTATACAGTAGCAAGGATTTATGGGTTCCTTCATTAGTTAAAGAATTATAATTCATTGTCATTTATTGATTTTGATTCTCAAAGTATCCCAGATTTGACTAGTGAGAGCCATTCAAGCTGGCTTCACTGTCCTTCCTACACATCCTCATGATTCCTTGAGTGTTTCCTTATTTTATGGCCCAAGATGTCCCAGGCCCATCTTGGACTTTCACTGCCTATCGGTTTCAGCCTGTATATAGTGCTGCTGTTGCTGGGAATGCTTGGGACTGTGCTTACCTGGGCCAGTACTAGTTAAGCAGCCCCCACAGACATTCCCTTTCTGGAGCCAGTGTTGTGCCTGAACTGGGTCTTTGGTGTCTCAGCAACAACCATCAGGGAACTTTGAAATGACAAGATGTATCACTCACATGTCCTGGAGGTTAACACACCTGGGTGACATAGCGAGGTCCTGGGTAGAGAGAGAGAGCTCATGAGCAAGCCTGGACTTGGGGTTCTGCCTTTTGGGGGGTTGGAGTGTCAGGTGTCTAGGATGTCACAGGTTCACATTTTATTGGTGAATTAAAAAAAAATAAGAGTGGCAATTAAAGTATGAGAAGGGAGAAGGAAGCCGACAGTGAGATGGTCTGTTATCAGGTCAACCAGAGCTTTCTAAAAGCGGGAACTTCATGGGTGGGGTGGCCTGGCTCTTTATCTAGTTGTGTATCTGGTGCGTGTTCATTGGAGATGGATGTCTACAAAGTGGATGTCTCTAAAACTTAATGTCAGGCATTTACATTAAAATAAAAATAATGATCAGGTGTTGACACACACTGCCCCAACCTTAGAACCAGTCATTTCTTCAAGGAAACTTCGTTCCTTTTAGGGAAAAAGGATATTAAAAAGTCAAGATCTAGGTGAAGGAGGCTAAAAGGCAGAAACTTCCAGTTATAAAATAAATAAGTTATAGGGCCCTAACGTCCAGTATGGTGATTATATAATAGTTAACCATATTTTATTGCATGTTTAAAAGCTGCTAAGAAAATAGACCTTAAAAGTTCTTACCACAAGAGAAAAAATTGTAACCATGTATATTAAAAATAGAAAGAAAATAAAACCCCAAGATCTGAGGGTTGGCTGGAATGTTCTTTGCTACCAGTGTGTTATACCTTTTAGGGCCTCTCAGTGTATGGAATTAGGATGTATACATATATATGTGTGTGTGTGTGTGTAAACACATATCTATTTTTCTCCTATATCTCTATGTATTTAAAATGTATTTTTTCCAATGCCCATGAATATAGGATCTAATTAGACAGAGATGTGTAATTTGGATATATGTGACTCTCCTTTTAATTTTTAACAGCTGGCTAAACCCTTTGTTTAAAATTGGTCACAAACGGAAATTAAAACAAGATGACATGTACTCGGTGCTTCCAGAAGATCGCTCCCAGTACCTTGGAGAAGAGCTGCAATGGTGAGCAGAGGCAGCAGGGAGAAGGGGAGGGAGAGGGAGAATTTCCGCATGGGGCTAAAGGTGCGGGCCAGGAAGCTTTGCCTTCCTCTGGTTTCTTCTGAGCCTCCTCCCCTGACACTGCACACACCCCCTCAGGCTGACCCCAGGCTTAGCCCACTTTGGAGGCTAGGGGAGCCCGTGTTTCCTGTGCATCTGTGGATGTGGAGGGAGCCCGCAGCCACGGCCCTGGAGGCCGAGCTCTGTCCCTGGAGGTGGGGCCCCTGGAGGAGGGAGTCTGCCCTCCTGAGCTGCTCATGACCTGTGAGTCCAGCAAAGCTTGACAGGAACTTGTTTCCAGAATCTGGAACTTTTCCCTCAAGGCCTGTTTCTCTGATACTTCAGAGTCTACCTGGCTCATCTTTCAGGAGACCTGTGAACAGTTAGCCGGCATCCATGCGGCAGCCGCAGAGCGCCCTATAGTGCAGGCTGGTCTCTCTCCCATGCCCCATTTTCCCTTTGGTGGACACGCTGTTCTTTACTGTGCTTTGTATCTCATTGCAGGCACTGGGATCGAGAAGTTGAGAGAGCCCAGAGAGATGCACGGGAGCCTTCTTTAACAAAAGCAATCATGAAGTGTTACTGGAGCTCCTACGTAGTTTGGGGAATTTTTACGTTTTTTGAGGTAAAAGCTTTTACATATGGTGCATTGCTTTTCACTATATGGAAGTCAGTACTGAGATGGACAAGAGTGGAAGGAGGTCAGTGGTTTAAGGTTTGAGGTTAAATTTCAACTGGGAAATATGATGTAGCTCAGTGGTTGTATCTTTTGAAAAAATTGTTTATTTATTCATTTTGGCTATGCTGAGCCTTCATTGTTGTGCGTGGGATTTCTCTAGTTGCAGCAAACAGGGGCTACTCTCTAGTTGCAGTGTGCAGGCTCCTCATTACAGTGGCTTCTCTTGTTGTAGAGCAAGGGCTCTAGGACACATGGGCTTCAGTAGTTGTGGCTTGGGGGAGCTCTAGAGCACAGGCTCAGTAGTTGTGGCACACGGGGTTAGTTGCCCCATAGCATGTGGGGTCCTCCTAGGCCAAGAATTGAACCCATATCCCCTGCATTAGCAGGTGGGTTCTGAACCACTGAACCACCATAACATCTTATGGAAAAACCCAAATGAACTTTTTGGCCAATCGAATATTTTCCTTTTAACCCTTAAAACATAGTGTCAATATATTTTATACCATATTAGGATCTTGTTAGCACTCAATAAATGATATAAATGCTAAAAGTGATCCTTAACCGAAAAAAGATCCTACAACCTCAAGGAATATGTGCCTCCTGGTTTGGAGGAAGTAAACTTGAACCCCGAGCCCCAGTAACATAAGACATTTTACAGACCCTCAGTAAGTAATTGTACACTTGCCCAGGTCACATCTGATAAATGGTGTCCTAAAAAGGCATCATCCCCTTCCAGTGGAACAGAACCCGGGGCTCTGCATCTGGTCTGGAGCAGCCAGAGCTCACAAGTGCACACCCTTCCGTGGGCTGCCCCCTTCCCATGGATCAGGTCATCCAGGCCAGAGACCCTGTGGGGAGGAGTTCCAGCTTCATCATGAATCATGGAGAATCCATGCACCAACCATGCTGGTTTCTGTCCTGACCATGGGGCTGGTTTGATGGCTGAAGGAGGAGTCCTGGTAGCCTGGCATTGGCAGAGGGTGGAGGAGGGGATGTGCAGGGCAAACCAAAGGCAGAAAGCTGTAAGGTCACTGACCTCCATGACCCTGAAAGTCCTGGGTCAAGATCCCCCAGTGACACAGTGCCTGGGGACACAGTGCCATCAGCCCACCTGTTCTGGCTGAGCCTGCTGGAGGTCTGCTGCAGATTCACCTGGATGGCTCATGCTCTCTGTGGTCCCTTAGTGCTGCCTTAGGGACATGGACATGCAACTGGTAGAGCCGTGGCCCCTTTTTTAGGAGGTTGGTTGTTGGGCAGTCATGGCAGAGAAGTGGGGAGTCTAGGACCTGGTGAATAGGGGGTCTCATTCTCGGTAGTAGTACCAGAAGTACTGTTAGCAGTAACAAGGGCTCAAACTCAGTAGACATGGTGGTGACCCCAGAAGTATATTAGTTTAGTAAGTGGGGCTTCCCTGGTGGATCAGTGGTAAAGAATCCATCTGCCAGTACAGCAGACATGGGTTCGGTCCTGGAGTCAGGAAGCTCCCTGGAGAAGGAAATGGCAAGCCACTCCTGGGTATTCCTGCCTGGGAAATCCCATAGACAAAGGAACCTGGCAGGCTACAATCCTTGGGGTTGCAAAGAGTGGGACATGACTTAGTGACTGAGTACACACACCCAAACAATAGTAAGTACTCAAAAAAAGTTATGCACCAGGAACTGCTATGAGTGCTTTATGTGTAATATCACTTTTATTCCTTTGGCTGACTCAGCAAAGTTTTAGGTATCATATAATCTGCATTTTAGAATAGAGGACACTGAGTCCAAGTAGTTATATAGCATGCCCGTGGTCACAGGAAGCTTAAAGGACAGCTTGAGTTTCCATCTCAGTGCTCTGCTTTATGAGCCTGATCATCTCAATGAGCTTGTGCAGGGTCAGGAAGGCTTGTCTTGAGAGCTTTGTCTTCAAGGTCTTAGACAGATGCACCCTGAACTTGGCCTGTGTAAATTCTAAGTCGCTTCAGTCATGTCCAACTCTGTGTGACCCTATGGACTATAGCCTACCAGGCTCCTTCTGTCCATGGGATTCCCCAGGCGAGAATACTAGAGTGGGTTTCCATGCTCTTCTCCAGCGGATCTTCTTGATCCAGGGATCAAACCTGCATTTCTTAAGTCTACTGCGTCGGCAGGTAGGTTCTTTACCACTAGCACCAGCTGGGAAATCATAATAAATAAATAGGATGCTAAGAACTTCCTGCAGCAGGTAAGTCAGATGGGATCATAAATGAGGGTAGAGTCCAGGTGACCATGTCCCCTATGGGCTGGAAGTGGCTAGGGTGTTAACAGCAGCAGCAGCATCACGCTGGCTTCAGATGGACTAGGAGCCTTTCAGAAACCACCTTCCCCTCATTACCATCTTTTTGTGGTCTTTGTTTGCTTGGCTAAGCTAGGTCTTCATTGCTGCAACCAGGCTTTCTCTAGTTGTGGCAAGCGGAGGCTACTCTCTAGTGATGGTGCTTGGGCTTCTCACTGTGGTGGCTTCTCTAGTTGTGGAGCACAGACTCTAGGACTTGTTGGCATAATTTGTGGTCATAGGTTTAGTTGCTCCATGGCGTATGGTATTTTCCTGGACCAGGGATAGAACCTGTGTTTCTTGCATTGGCAGGAAGATTCTTTACCACTAGCCATCAGGGAAGATCATGGTATTACTCCTTAATGAGGCTGTTTGCTCAACTGGGTTATTAAATATTGACTCTCAGCAGAAAATTCCAGACACCAAGGCAGTAATGACCGGCCTTTATTTCATGCTCCTTCTTGGTAAATTTGTTGCATCTATCAGTATTCTCTTTGGTGACTTTACTCTTATTTCTCTTGTATTTATATCCATATAGGCTCAAATGAAGAGCTAAATAATAGGCAACAGTGATTCCCAAAGAAAATCACAAGTTTTGGGACCATTTGGGATGGCACATGGTTAGTGCTGGCTTCTGGTGGAAAGCCCCAGGCTTGTAGGCTGCAGCAATGGACTGCCCTCGGCCATACCTGGGCTGACATTCTTGCCTCCCTGTGTGAGCCTCCAGTTTTCTATTTCAGTGAAGTCTATACAAAGTCTGTTTAACAGTGTACAGTGTGAGGGGCTCTTAGAACCTCTAGGGGTGAATGATGGGGCTTGCTGGAAATGTGACAGACAGTGACTTTTGTGTTTTTGAGAACTGATGCTCCTACTCTGATCTGATCATCATACTCATAATTTTTCAGCTAAACAGTGATCTCGTCTCTGTAGTAGATAAAGCCTTTCGTGTCCTTGTGGGAGGTGAGGCAGTTGGGCAGCCTGTGAACACGTGGGTGTGTGTGTGTGCAGAGCAAGACAGGAATCTTGGGGTTTAATGTCACATCCATTTGAGGAATGGGAACAGCTTTCTGTAAATATCCTAGTTGGGCACTAGTTGAGCAGAAAATGCATTTACTTGTGTTTCATGTTTGATGTTTTGGATTCTGTTTCCCTTCCTTTTGCATGTGGGTTCCTCAACTCAGACAGAAGAGAGCTATCAAAAGCTAAGCCTGTCAGTTGATTATCATATCTGTGTTAGTAAGGAGAGATTGCTTAAAAGGAAAATCTTGTTCCAAAGTCGAGTTCCTGGAAGATTTCCATACTTTTGGCCTTTTGTCTTTTGAGAAGTCTGTGGAGGAATTGATGTCGAGGGCCAAGGTGTTTACTTTTGGTGACCTGGATTTGTATTGAGTGTTTGGTTTTCCTCGGGGAGAAAGGGACCTTCAAGAAGGAAGAATTAGGTTGTGTGTTGGAGTGGCCGTTTGGCAAAGTGAGCAAGTGTTGCACTTTTTTTTTCCTTTAGTTTTGGGAAAGAAAATTGTTTTCCTTAAGTCTTACTCAGGGGGTAAGCCTCAATTTTCTCCAACTTGTTGGTATAGGATTTTAATTTTTGCCTTGGGGAAGAGACGATTGGTAATGCTTCTTCCAAACCAGCACCTTCAGTGTGTGGTTGATGGCAACCCACAGGAGCATCATTTTTTTTTTTTTTTTTTTAGCTTGACTTCTGCCATGTTTAATTTTTGACTCTGGGGAACATCCCAGCTTCTAGCGGGTAGAGACATAATGGCACAGAGCCTAATGGGGGCAGGGGCCTGGGAACCTCCCCAGCCTGCTTTCTTTGTGATACTCTGGCAGAGGCTGGGCTTTGTTCTCTTCATCTATAGACATGTGCAGTTCAGGGTGGGAGACAGTGGGTGTGTTTATGCCAGTGTCTCAGTTTATAAAGATTCTTAAACAGAAGATGCTAAAAGCATGTCTCCTGTGCATGACTTACTGTTGGGCTGGGATGTTGAGAGTACAAGGGACAGGGACAGGCTGACAGCAGGGCTTGTTTATGGAAGCAAATTTCTTACCCTCTGCCACTTTTGTTCTTATTCATCTTAAGGTCTAATTGGTATTTTGCCAAATGCATTCTAAAGTACTGGTTGCAATATCTAAAGTACAGAGATTTCAGAGTGTACTAAGCACAGTGTACTAAAGCATTTGGGCTTAAGGTTAAAACTATTGTCTGCTTATCTTATAGAAAAGAGTAGATCCGGAAATTTTTTTTTTTTTTTGATTAGCCGTGGATGTAGCATTTTGTCAAAATGCCTTTTTAACATGCTAATAATATAAGTAAAACTTGTGTTAAAAAAATTGATATGGCTTGCATTTCTAATTAAGGCTTTTTTTTTTTTTTTTTTCATTTAGGAAGGGACCAGAGTAGTTCAGCCCATGTTTTTGGGGAAAATGATTAGTTATGTTGAAAACTATGATCCCAATGATTCTGACGCTTTGCATGAAGCCTACGGCTACGCGGCAGGGCTGAGCGCCTGTGTGCTCGTGTGGGCTGTTCTGCACCACTTGTACTTCTATCACATGCAGCGTGTGGGGATGAGGCTGAGAGTAGCCGTGTGTCATATGATCTACCGCAAGGTGAGTGCCACTCGGTAACACAATATGTACCTCCCCTGAAGCATCAAGGACATTTTGGGAAAGTTCTCTGTAAATTAAACAATTTGTAACTAGGATCATTTATACCTTACTAGAGCAGTGTGCTCGGGCTTTCAGATGGCTCAGTGGTAATCAGCCTGCCAATGCAGGAGACACTGGTTCAGTTCCTGGGTCTTGAAGAGCCCCTGGAGAAGGAAATGGCAAACTTCTCCAGTATCCTTGCCTGGAGAATGCCATGGAGCCTGGCAGGCTAGAGTCCATGGGGCTGCAAAGAGTTGAAACCGACTGAACAGAAACAGAGAAGCTTGCTATTTGTATCTAGCCAAGCTTTTTGTTGTTTAAGCAAACTTTACCAATATATAATGGAAAGTTTTCTATTGAGATCAGATCAAGGCTGCCTTCAACATCTAGCCATAGGCTGTTGCATAGTATCTATTACATTTGTAACAAAATCTAATTAAAAAATAAGTATCAAAAGTATCACATTGACTTTCAGTGTTTTCATCCCTAAATCTCAAACTAGTATTTATGGAAATTTTGTTGTTGTTGTTCATTAAAACCTTCATTTATATCAAAGTTGTATTTGAAAGTGAACTTCAGTGATTGGATCTATAAAATTAAACCTAGGAGAATGGAATGTGTTTGAGAAATGGAATTTTTTTTTATATGGCCCATCAAATCATATTCAACTGATAGCTCAGTTGGTAAAGAATCCACCTGCAATGCCGGAGACCCCAGTTTGATTCCTGGGTTGGGAAGATCTTCTGGAGAAAGGATAGGCTACCCAACACAGTATTCTTGGCCTTCCCTTGTGACTTAGGTGGTAAAGAATCTGCCTGCAATGCAGGAGGCCTAGGTTCCATCCCTGGATTGGGAAGATCCCCTGGAGAAGGGAAAGGCTACCCACTCCAGTATTCTGGCCTGGAGAATTCCATGGACTGTATAGTCCATGGGGTCACAAAGAGTCAGACATGACTGAACGACTTTCACTGCACTAATCATATTCAGTAAAATTGTGTTACCTAAATAAACATATAAATTGAATCCATACCAAATACAGACTCACTCACTATATTCTATAGTTAAGCTTTTTTAAAATGGTATTAAAGAAAATAATTGGATATTTGGGACAAAACTTGAAATTTTCCATTGTCTTTGATAATCTTGGAGAGAATTTGTTGCTGTTCTTTCAAGTTATTTTCATAATACAGTATTTCCTTTTTGTCTTTAGTATGCATTATAACAGTTTTAATAAGACTTGATTTGGTGTGTTCAGTGATTTTCTATTGAGAAATGCCATAAAATTATTTCATAATTTATGCTGGTATTAGCTAATATAAAAGGAGTAAGAATTTCAGGTGTCATTATAAAGAAATTGCCACAGATTCACTGTGTCAGGAGCTAAAGGGCTCTGTATGAACTTGTTCCTGGGTATCTTGTTGCTCTCGGTTGTTTGCTTTTTTTCAAATCCTTACTTAACTGTATTGTATACTTGTAAGTTGCTGAGAGAGTAGATCTTAAGTGATCTCACTTCATATACACATAATGATAACTACATGAGATGATGAATATGTTAATTGGTTTTACTACAGAAATCATTTTCCAATGTGTTTTTAATAAAACATTATGTTGCACACCTTAAATATGTATAATTTTTATTAAAAAATAAAATCCTTATTGAAAACTAAAACCAAACAATTTAAATCAAAATTATTGCCTCTTTTACCTGGTTGCTACTTATCTAGAGCTTCTGTTTCTTAGGAATGGTTTTCCTTGTAAAACGTGAAGTGTCTTCTCTTCTTTCCCTGAACAGAGTCTTATTCATCTCTAGGCTGTGTGAATCCAGGGCCCTGACATCTCACGGTCTGTGTTTGGCTATTGCATGTGAGCAGGTTTCCTCTTGGAGAAGGCAATGGTACCCCACTCCAGGGCTCTTGCCTGGAAAATCCCACAGATGGAGGAGTCTGGTGGGCTGCAGTCCATGGGGTCACTAAGAGTTGGACACAGCTGAGCAACTTCACTTTCACTTTTCACTTTCATGCATTGGAGAAGGAAATGGCAACCCACTCCAGTGTTCTTCCCTGAAGAATTCCAGGGACAGCGGAGCCTGGTGGGCTGCCATCTATGGGGTCGCACAGAGTCAGACATGACTGAAGCAACTTAGCAGCAGTAGCAGCAGCATCAGGTTTCCTCTTGGGTGATGCGGAAATGGCAGCAGTGCCCGTACACTCTAGTCAGGGGTCTTCCTTGTCCTCCATAGTCATCTTGTGTACGTGCGTGCTTGCTCAGTCCCTAAGTTGTGCTCTGTGACCCAATGAACTGTAGCCCACCAGGCTCCTCTGTCCATGGACTTTCCCAGGCAAGAATATGAAAGTGCGTTGCCATTTCCTCCTCCAGGAGAGGTAGATTTTTAACCACCAGGGAAGCCCTATTCTCTTTCACAGTCCACCATTTTTTTTTTGTTTGTTTTGTTTTAAAAATTATTATTATTATTTTTTATTTTTATTTTTACTTTCTTTTACTTTACAATACTGTATTGGTTTTGCCATACATTGACATGAATCCACCACGGGTGTACATGCGATCACAAACATGAACCCCCCTCCCACCTCCCTCCCCACAACATCCCTCTGGGTCATCCCCGTGCACCAGCACCAAGCATGCTATGTCCTGCATCGGACATAGACTGGTGATTCGATTCTTACATGATAGTATACATGTTTCAATGCCATTCTCCCAAATCATCCCACCCTCTTCCTCTCCCTCTGAGTCCAAAAGTCTGCTATACACATCTGTGTCTATTTGGCTGTCTTGCATACAGGGTCATCATTGCCATTTTTCTAAATTCCATATATATGTGTTAGTATACTGTATTGGTGTTTTTCTTTCTGGCTTACTTCACTCTGTATAATCGGCTCCAGTTTCATCAATCTCAACAGAACTGATTCAATTGTATTCTTTTTAACAGCTGAGTAATACTCCATTGTGTATATGTAGCACAGCTTTCTTATCCATTCATCTGCTGATGGACATCTAGGTTGTTTCCATGTCCTGGCTATTATAAACAGTGCTGCGAGGAACATTGGGGTACATGTGTCTCTTTCAATTCTGGTTTCCTTGGTGTGTATGTCCAGCAGTGGGATTGCTGGGTCATATGGCAGTTCTATTTGCAATTTTTTAAGGAATCTCCACACTGTTTTCCGTAGTGGCTGTACTAGTTTGCATTCCCACCAACAGTGTAGGTGGGTTCCCTTTTCTCCACACCCTCTCCAGCATTTATTGCTTGCAGATTTTTGGATCGCAGACATTCTGACTAGTGTGAAGTGGTACCTCATTGTGGTTTTGATTTGCATTTCTCTAATAATAAGTGATGTTGAGCATCTTCTCATGTGTTTGTTAGCCATCCGTATGTCTTCTTTGGAGAAATGTCTATTTAGTTCTTTGGCCCATTTTTTGATTAGGTCGTTTATTTTTCTGGAATTGAGTTGAAGAATCAATATAGTGAATATAAGTATACTACCCAAAGCAATTTACAAATTCAATGCAATCCCTATCAAGCTACCAGCGATATTTTTCACAGAACTAAAACAAATAATTTCAAGATTTGTATGGAAATACAAAAAACCTCGAATAGCCAAAGCAATCTTGAGAAAGAAGAATCAAACTGGAGGAATCAACTTGCCTGACTTCAGGCTCTACTACAAAGCCACAGTCATCAAGACAGTATGGTACTGGCACAAAGACAGAAATATAGATCAATGGAACAAAATAGAAAGCCCAGAGATAAATCCACATACATATGGACACCTTATCTTTGACAAAGGAGGCAAGAATATACAATGGAGTAAAGACAATCTCTTTAACAAGTGGTGCTGGGAAAACTGGTCAACCACTTGTAAAAGAATGAAACTAGATCACTTTCTAACACCACACACAAAAATAAACTCAAAATGGACTAAAGATCTAAATGTAAGACCAGAAACTATAAAACTCCTAGAGGAGAACATAGGCAAAACATTCTCCGACATAAATCACAGCAGGATCCTCTATGATCCACCTCCCAGAATTCTGGAAATAAAAGCAAAAATAAACAAATGGGATCTAATTAAAATTAAAAGCTTCTCCAAAACAAAGGAAAATATAAGCAAGGTGAAAAGACAGCCTTCTGAATGGGAGAAAATAATAGCAAATGAAACAACTGACAAACAACTAATCTCACAGTCCACCATTTAGCAGACAAATATTTAGATTTCCCCACAAATGATGTTTGTCTTCCTAGATCATGCTTAGCTCCCATGAATATGCACGGAATTCACCAGAACTATACTGTGAAAGCATTAAGCTAGGTGTAAGGTGATGGTTCAGTCAAAGCTTATTCTTAGCTGTACAGGTGAGCCATAGTCCACCTGTCTTTCTTCTTTCCAACTAACACTTCAGAACATCACCTTTGAGAAATCTGATCTGACCTGGCACATATGCTTGTGTGAATGTAAATTTCTCCCAAAGGTGTTCATTTGCTGGCTTGATTATGCCTGAAAGAACTGTCCCTGTATGAAGTTAGGAATTTTAGAGGTTAAACCATAGACTTAATCGAAATTCAAGAAATGTGGGAAAGACAAATTTCCTTGTGCCTAGTCTTGCATCTAAGGCATCCCTGGTAGCTCAGATGTTAAAGAATCTGCCTGCAATGAAGGAGACCTGGGTTCAATTCCTGAGTCAGGAAAATCCCCTGGAGAAGGAAATGGCAGTTCACTACAGTATTCTTGCCTGGAAAGTCCCATGGACAGAGGAGCCTGGTGGGCTACAGTCCACAGGGTTGCAAAGAGTCAGACATGACTGAAGTGACTTAGCACTAGCACCAGCCTTGCATCTAGAATCCTGCTGAAGTGTAGGAATAAGACATCTTTTTTTGCAGATTACAGGTGGGCTGATTCCTTAGTACCAGCAAATCTGATGCTACAGACCAACTCTGAATGTTTGTGGTTCTTATTCAACTTCTAATCCCTGGTCCCGGGAAGAAATCAGGGTGGGTGTAAGAAATGGAATGGCTACTAAGCTCAGAGTTGTAATTTGTCTGCACCATGGATTCCAGGCTGGAGCACATCTCCAGGAGCTCTCTAAGGCTGCACATCTGCAGCTTCCTAAAATGCCCCAATCAGCATTTTAGTGCTCTTTTCAGCTGAACTTGGAATGATCTTTCGGGAGGTATCGTATGTAAAAATGACTTGTCGTTTATTCACATTTCCACAGCTTTGGTAAAATTACTTTTGGCTTTTGATCATTGATTTTTAAAATTGTGGCAAAATATACACAATAAAACATTTACTATCTTAACTCTTTTTAAGTACACTGTTTATTCACATCAAGTATCACATTGTTCAGAACTTCCCTCCCCTCATCCATCACCATTCTACTTCTCTCTCCAAATTTAACTACTTTCGATGCTGTGTATAAGTGGAATCACACAGTGTTTGTCATTTTGTGTCTAGCTTAGGTCTTATAGCACAATGTCTTCAAGGTTCATCTATGTTGAAGCCGGTGCTAGATTTTAATTTCTTTTTAAGGCTGAATAACATTCCCTTATAGTTCTATACAACCTTGTTGTATCCGTTCATCTGTCAGTGGATTTTTGGGTTATTTCCACCTTTTGGCTATTGTGAACATTTGCACACAGGTGTGCAAAAAGATCAGGTTTGTGTGTTCAGTTCTTTTGAGTACATCCGCAAAAGTGGTCTTGCTGTACTAGATGCTGATTGTATGTTTACTTTTTTGAGGAATTGCTATACTGTCTTCCATCACAGCTATACTGTTTTACATTCACACTTGATTGCTGAGTTTTCTGTTTAACTCAAGGACTAAATGAGAAGTTTTTATGAACCATGACATTTTGTTTGGATCAAGCCTCCACTTGATGGTTTGTTGAAGCAAGTCGTGGTGTCTGTTCAGGTTCCTCAGCTTTCTAGGGCATTTTTCAGAGCTCTTTGCCAAATAAAGGGACTGTGAAACACAGGCTGTGTTTTTTAAATTCAGAAGACTGGCATTAAGAACAGAGGTTCCTCACAGGAATAGTGTTTTGAGCATTATACTCATTTCAGAATGAAAGGGAATGAAGATTCCATTTCATACTCTTCAGGATGAAGATTCCATACTCTTTAGAATGAAGAAACTAAACACAAAGTGTTAAAATGACATCACCCCCAGAATTAGTGATTGATTCCAGATTTATAGTCCAAGTCTCTTATTTTATTTCCTTAATGCAGTCTCTCTACTCTCATATAATTTGCCTCAAAATTACTTTTCAGTTCAGTTCATTTGCTCAGTCGTGTCCGACTCTTTGCGACCCCATGAGTCGCAGCATGCCAGGCCTTGACCCCTAAGTCTAAATCTACACCTTTTACACTTCAAGAATGTCCAAGTTCACTGAGAAACTGGGTGGGGGATTTGCCTCTACCTCCCTCTCCTCCCTTTGCCATCCTTGTGGCCAAGGTTGCTGCCACACTGAGGAGAGAAATGGTGAAGGAGGGTCCATAGAGAGATGATAGCAGGATGATAGCAGGGTCCCTGCTGTCATCCTGACACCAGGCAAGATCCCAGGAAAACACGCTTCATTTTGTTATGTTCTTAGAGTGACTTGGTATCACTTAGGAATCCAATTCTCTGTCTCCCTGTCTTATTTCAGTCACTTTGCCTGAGTAGCTCGGCCATGGGGAAGACCACCACAGGCCAGATAGTCAACCTGCTGTCCAACGATGTGAACAGGTTTGATCAGGTGAGCTGCCCCTTCACTTTCATGCATTGGAGAGAAATGGCAACCCACTCCAGTGTTCTTCCCCTGAAGAATTCCAGGGACAGCGGAGCCTGGTGGGCTGCCATCTATGGGTCGCACAGATGTCAGACATGACTGAAGCAACTTAGCGCAGTAGGCAGCAAGCATCAGGTTTCCTCTTGGTGATGCGGAAATTGGCAGCAGTGCCCGTACACTCTAGTCAGGGGTCTTCCTTGTCCTCCATAGTTCATCTTGTGTACGTGCGTGCTTGCTCAGTCCCTAAGTTGTGCTCTGTGACCCAATGAACTGTAGCCCACCAGGCTCCTCTGTCCATGGACTTTCCCAGCAAGAATATGAAAGTGCGTTGCATTTCCTCCTCCAGGAGAGGTAGATTTTTAACCACCAGGGAAGCCCTATTCTCTTTCACAGTCCACCATTTTTTTTTTGTTTGTTTTGTTTTAAAAATTATTATTATTATTTTTTATTTTTATTTTTACTTTCTTTTACTTTACAATACTGTATTGGTTTTGCCATACATTGACATGAATCCACCACGGGTGTACATGCGATCACAAACATGAACCCCCTCCCACCTCCCTCCCCACAAACATCCCTCTGGGTCATCCCCGTGCACCAGCACCAAGCATGCTATGTCCTGCATCGGACATAGACTGGTGATTCGATTCTTACATGATAGTATACATGTTTCAATGCCATTTCCCAAATCATCCCACCCTCTTCCTCTCCCTCTGAGTCCAAAGTCTGCTATACACATCTGTGTCTATTTGGCTGTCTGCATACAGGGTCATCATTGCCATTTTTCTAAATTCCATATATATGTGTTAGTATACTGTATTGTGTGTTTTTCTTTCTGCTTACTTCACTCTGTATAATCGGCTCCAGTTTCATCAATCTCAACAGAACTGATTCAATTGTATTCTTTTTAACAGCTGAGTAATACTCCATTGTGTATATGTAGCACAGCTTTCTTATCCATTCATCTGCTGATGGACATCTAGGTTGTTCCATGTCCTGGCTATTATAAACAGTGCTGCGAGGAACATTGGGGTACATGTGCTCTCTTTCAATCTGGTTTCCTGGTGTGTATGTCCAGCAGTGGGATTGCTGGGTCATATGGCAGTTCTATTTGCAATTTTTTAAGGAATCTCCACACTGTTTTCGTAGTGGCTGTACTAGTTTGCTTCCCACCAACAGTGTAAGTGGGTTCCCTTTTCTCCACACCCTCTCCAGCATTTATTGCTTGCAGATTTTTGGATCGCAGACATTCTGACTAGTGTGAAGTGGTACCTCATTGTGGTTTTGATTTGCATTTCTCTAATAATAAGTGATGTTGAGCATCTTCTCATGTGTTTGTTAGCCATCCGTATGTCTTCTTTGGAGAAATGTCTATTTAGTTCTTTGGCCCATTTTTTGATTAGGCGTTTATTTTTCTGGAATTGAGTTGAAGAATCAATATAGTGAATATAAGTATACTACCCAAAGCAATTTACAAATTCAATGCAATCCCTATCAAGCTACCAGCGATATTTTTCAACAGAACTAAAACAAATAATTTCAAGATTTGTATGGAAATACAAAAAACCTCGAATAGCCAAAGCAATCTTGAGAAAGAAGAATCAAACTGGAGGAATCAACTTGCCTGACTTCAGGCTCTACTACAAAGCCACAGTCATCAAGACAGTATGGTACTGGCACAAAGACAGAAATATAGATCAATGGAACAAAATAGAAAGCCCAGAGATAAATCCACATACATATGGACACCTTATCTTTGACAAAGGAGGCAAGAATATACAATGGAGTAAAGACAATCTCTTTAACAAGTGGTGCTGGGAAAACTGGTCACCACTTGTAAAAGAATGAAACTAGATCACTTTCTAACACCACACACAAAAATAAACTCAAAATGGACTAAAGATCTAAATGTAAGACCAGAAACTATAAAACTCCTAGAGGAGAACATAGGCAAAACATTCTCCGACATAAATCACAGCAGGATCCTCTATGATCCACCTCCCAGAATTCTGGAAATAAAAAGCAAAAATAAACAAATGGGATCTAATTAAAATTAAAAGCTTCTCCAAAACAAAGAAAATATAAGCAAGGTGAAAGACAGCCTTCTGAATGGGAGAAAATAATAGCAAATGAAACAACTGACAAACAACTAATCTCACAGTCCACCATTTAGCAGACAAATATTTTAGATTTCCCCACAAATGATGTTTGTCTTCCTAGATCATAGCTTGGAGAAGGAAATAGCAATCCACTCCAGCACTCTTGCCTGGAAAATCCCATGGATGGAGGGGCCTGATAGGCTACAGTCCATGGGGTCGCAAAGAGTCAGACACGACTGAGCAACTTCACTTCACTTCACTTCATGGTACATAGCAGGTGGCTCTTCAGTATTAAGTAACAGTGGTTTCCCAGTGGTTGCTTCCTTTGAGGCCTTTGACCTGTGTTGCTTCAGAAGACAGCTTCCTGACATGGGTTTCTGTGAAGAGTTAGTTCTTTAGTGAACATGCCCACTCTGTTCAGTTGGTGATACTTGTGCTGAGGCCCAGGGTGGCTTTGTTTTCTCACAGGTGATGATTGACAGGGCCTGTCGAGGCAGGGATGTGACTGGAGGGAGGACAAGTGTAGCCTCAGCCTGGTCATCAACTAGTCATGTGACTGAGGCCAAAGCAGGTAGAGTCTGCTGGACAAGCAAATCTCCAGGCAGGATGTTGTCATGGTCTTAAGCGTGGACTCTGGAACCAGCTGGCTGGGTTCAGTCCTGTTACTAGTTACTAATAGTAATGGCCAGTTATAGTTATATTAATACTTATGTGCTAGTTATTTAATTTCTCTGTGTCTTGATTTTCTTACCTGTAAAATGAGGATACTGTTCACACACTTACCAATATCTTGGTATTGTGGGCATTAAGCAGGTTAATAATTCACAGCACCTAGCACAGGCTCAGTGCCTAATGAAGCTTAGTGAGGAAGACAACATGGTGTCTGGGAACTTCTCTTCTGTGACATGGGAATGACTGCTGCCCTTCCTGTTTCACAAGACTGTTGTGAGGACAGTATCTTGTGTAGATTTATTCAGCACATGTTGTTTAGTCCAGGCAGTGAGCAGAGCACAGGATGGTAAACTGCAGAGGCTCACACAGATCTCATCTTATTATGAAGCCAGAGTGAGGAAGTGATTGGAGGAGTCCATGCTATTATGGCTGTGAAGTTGCTCCACTTTGCCAGTTAACGTGAAAACTAAAGTTGGGAGCATTAAGTGGGACTGAATTTCTGTTCTCAGCCTCTGAGTGTTCACGACCAGAGTTAAGCAGGCTCTTTATGTTCAAGACCTGTAGGCTTCTCCAAATGCTGACGTACTTATTATTCAAGGATTTGGGATCAAGTTTAAATCCTGAAGGCCACTAATCTTAGAGCAGCCAACACACCAATATTTATCTTGTGTCCCCTTCCTGTCTAGCATGACTTCATTCCTTCAAGAAAATAGAAGCCCAAATAAATATTGCAAAGATAGGCCTGCTTTGCCCAAAAGGCTTAGGGGCTGTAAATTATTTACTTTTTTAGTGGAATATTAAATTGAACTCTTTCCTATCTTTTATTTTCAAAAGTAGAATTTGTAATGTCCCCTGCATTGGCAAGCAGATTCTTATCTACTGTATCACCAAGGAAGTCCCTAAATACATGTGCTTTAAAAATATTGTTGTGATTTGTTCATGAATTGTTTCTCTTAAGGCTATCTGAGGAAATGAATATTTTCTTGTATCCTGTTCTTGCAGGAAGGATTTTAAATCGTTTCTCCAAAGACATTGGACATATGGATGACTTGCTGCCCCTAATACTTCAAGATTTCATACAGGTAATGAAACAGTCCTATCAGAGTTCTCACAAGGAAGAGCACAGAGTCTATTTCTTAAGGCCTTCTCACAGGGGCTGAGGGTAGGCTTTCAGCCTGGTGATGTGCCCTGTTATCTTCAGTTCAGTTCAGTTACTCAGTCATGTCTGGCTCTTTGCGACCCCATGAACTATAGCACGCCAGCCCTCTCTGTCCATCACCAACTCCCAGAGTCCACCCAAACCCATGTCCATTGAGTCAGTGATGCCATCCAACCATCTCATTCTCTGTTTTCCCCTTCTCCTCTTGCCCTCAATCTTTCCCAGCATCAGGGTCTTTTCAAATGAGTCAGGTCTTTGCATCAGGTGGCCTAAGTATTGGAGTTTCAGCTTCAGCATCAGTCCTTCAAATGAACACCGAGGACTGAACTCCTTTAGGATGGACTGGTTGGATCTTCTTGCAGTCCAAGTAATGCATAGTTATTTTTAAAACACCATACGTATTTTTAAGTGAGAAAAGTTGTCTGATGACACTAGCATTATGTTGTATTAAACTTATTGTCAGACACAGTTTCTAGGCCCATAAATATAATCTCATGAGTTTGTATTACAAAGATTCTAGGTTTGTAATTCTGGAAGATTTTAAGGGACACTTTCTTATGTAGACTCATAGAATAAAAATCAGTTGTTTTCAAAACTGACCATTGGACACTAAATATTTCAAAGTAACATAATTTTCATAAAATTTTCCAAAGTCCCAAATAACATTGAGCAAGGGGTCTCAATTATGCACTGTTTTTGTCATTGAAATTATCACCTCCAAGAAGTCTTCCTACGAATAAAACAAGTGAAAATGAAGGTAAGATGTGGAAGTTAAATTTAGGCATTTTAATTATCCTTCAATTCAAAATAAATCTAAAAATACCAAAAATTATCACTTATTAAAATTTTTTTTAAAAAAGGACTTCTCTGAGCATCAGAAGTTACACACAGCTGCCCTCAGCAAAATGTTTTAATTTATTGAGGAAAACTGAATTACCAAACCTTTCTTCCTCACAAACACCTCAATCAGGAAGAGAAAACAACAACAACAACAAATCAACAGCTTGGCTGAGCTTAAATAACTGAATCTTCATGTCCTTTCCCCTTTCATGGATCACAGCCTTGTCCTGGTGGAGGGACTTTTGTAACTCAGTGAAACTATGAGCCATGCCATTCAGGGCCACCCAAGACAGAAAGGTCATAGTGGAGAGTTCTGACAAAACATGGTCCACTGGAGGAGAAAATGATAAACCACTCTGGTATTCTTGCTGTGAGAGCCCCGTAAACAGTATGAAAAGGCAAAAAATATATGACACTGGAAGATGAGCCTTCCAAGTTGGAAAGTATCCAATATGCTACTGGGGAAGAGCATAGGGTAATTGCTAACAGCTCCAGAAAGAATGAAGCAGCTGGGCCAAATTAGAAATGACACTCAGTTGCGGATGTGTCTGTTGGTAAAAGTAAAGTCCAATGCTGTAAAGAATGATATTGCATAGGGACCTGGAATGTTAGGTCCATGAATCAATGTAAATTGAATGTGGTTAAGCAGGAGATAACAAGAGTGAATGTTGGCATCTTAGGAATCAGTGAACTAAAATGGACAGGAATGGGCAAATTTCATTCAGACGACCATTGTATCTATTTCTATGGGCAAGAATCCCTTGAAAGAAATTGAGAAGCTCTCATAGTTAACAAAAGAGTCTGAAATGCAGTACTTGGGTACAAACTCAAAAATGACAGAATGATCTCAGTTCTCTTCCAAGGCAAACCATTCAACATCACAGTAATATACGTCCGTGTCCCAACTACTGATGCCAAAGAAGCTGAGGTACCAGTTCTGTGAAGACCTACAACAACTTCTAAAACTAATATCAAAAAAAATGTCCTTTTCATCATAAGGAATTATAATGCAAAAGTAGGAAATCAAGTGATACCTGGGGTAACAGGCAAGTTTGGCTTTTGGAGTACAAAGTGAAGCAGGGCGAAGACTAACAGAGTTTTGTCAAAATAACATACTGCTTATAGCAAACACTGTCTTCCAGCAACACAAAGGACACTTCTACACATGGACATCACCAAATGATCAACACCAAAGTCAAATTGATTATGTCCTTTTCAGCTGAAAATGGAGAAGCTCTATACAGTCAGCAAAAAAAAAACCTGGAGCTGACTTTGGCTCTGATCATCAGCTCCTTGTTGCGGTCCTTTAATGGACCAGAACCTGGTGGTCCGGAGTCGGCAATAAGAAAGTGAAAGAGAGAAAGAAACTAATATTCCCTGGTTTATGCAGAGAACCAATAAAACCCTAGCTCTTTGTGACAAGCCTAGAACAGGGCTTGCACTGCTCACGAAGGCACAGGGCTCCCTCTTGAGGAGGTCTTGAAAGCCCAGGCAGGAGAGTGAGCTTGGTGGGTTTCCATGCTCCAGAGTTAGCCAGGGAGGGAGGGAGGGAGGGAGGGAGGGAGGGAGGGAGGGAGGGAGGGAGGGAGAGAGAGAGAGAGGGAGAGAGAGAGAGAGAGAGAAAGAGAGAAAGGGAGAGAGAGAGAGAGAAAGGGAGAGAGAGAGAGAAAGACAAGAGGACCTAAGCCTCTGGTGGAGCAGGGGTGCTTTAATGATCTTTCTGTGAGTATATATATAATATATATATAGGCTGTTATACAAGGAATTCCTTTCGATGATGATAAAGATCAGAAAACCAAACACACAGCAACCTTTAACAAGGGAACAAGGGATTAACAATGGTCATAAGGTCAGGAGACAATCCATATCTCAAGAAAGAGGATCAAGACTAAGCAGTTTTGTCATAAGAAGAATGTTTACTGAAGGAGATTCATGCATGTGTGTCTCATCCTATGATCTCAGTCCTGGGAGTGGTGTGGCATTCCACTCATTTCTGTTGCCAGAAACTGATAAGTAACAGATTTATGAGAAACAGCACATAGGAATCTTCCTGTTAAATGTTCCTGACAATCGTTAATGTAAATTCAGACTTAAATTGAACAGAGTAGGGAAAACCACTAGGCCATTCAGATTTGACATAAATCAAATCCCTTATGCTTATGCAATGGAGGTGATGAATAGATTCAAGGGATTAGATCTGGTAGACAGAGTGCCTGAAAAACTATGAAGAGAATGCACTGCTGCTGTTGCTGTTGAGTTGCTAAGTTGTGTTCTCCTCTTTGCGACCCCATGGACTGTAACCCTCCAGGCTCCTCTATCCATGAGATTTCCCAGGCAAGAATACTGGAGTGATTTGCCATTTCCTTCTCCAGAGGATCTTCCCAATCCAGTGATCAAACCCACATTTCCGGCATTGGCAGGCAGATTCTTTGCCACTGAGCCACCAGGGAAGCCCAGCAAGCACTTTAAAATGATCATTCTGCTTTCTGAACTGAGCAGGCTGTTATTCCCTAATTAGCTGGGAATCTAGAACTGGTCCCATCATGGAAGAGACCAGATATTACCACAAGAAACCCAACAGTATTAGAAAATGCAGACAGAAGGGGAAATATATAAAAGAGGAATATATTTAGATATTAATTTTTAAAATGTTCATTTTATCTCTATATGTGATACAGTATCAGAAATTAAAAGAAAAATTTGGTTTGGTTCAGTTCAGTCACTCAGTCGTGTCTGACTTTTTGTGACCCCATAAACCGCAGCACTCCAGCCCTTGCTGTCCATCACCAACTCCTGGAGTCCAACCAAACCCATGTCCATTGTGTCGGTGATGCCATCCAACCATCTCACCCTCTGTTGTCCCCTTCTCCTACTGCCCTCAATCTTTCTCAGCATCAGGGTCTTTTCAAATGAGTCAGCTCTCCGCATCAAGTGGCCAAAGTATTGGAGTTTCAGCTTCAGCATCAGTCCTTCCAATGAACACCCAGGACTAGTCTCCTTTAGGATGGACTGGTTGGCTCTCCTTGCAGTCCAAGGGACTCTCAAGAGTCTTCTCCAACATCACAGTTCAAAAACATCAATTCTTCGGCACTCAGCTTTCTTCACAGTCCAACTCTCATATCCATACATGACTACTGGTAAAACCATAGCGTTGACCAGACAGACCTTTGTTGACAAAGTAATGTCTCTGCTTTTGAATATGCTATCTAGGTTGGTCATAACTTTCCTTCCAAGGAGCAAGCGTCTTTTAATTTCATGGCTACAATCACCATCCACAGTGATTTTGGATCCCAGAAAAATAAAGTCAGCCACTGTTTCTACTGTTGCTCCATCTATTTGCCATGAAGTGATGGGACTGGATGCCATGATCTTAGTTTTCTGAATGTTGAGCTTTAAGCCAACTTTTTCCACTCTCCTCTTTCACTTTCATCAAGAGGCTCCTTAGTTCTTCTTCACTTTCTGCCATAAGGGTGGTGTCATCTGCATCTCTGAGGTTATTGATATTTCTCCCAGCAATCTTGATTCCAGCTTCTGCTTCCTCCAGCCCAGTGTTTCTTATGGGGTACTCTGCATATAAGTTAAATAAGTAGGGTGACAATATACAGCCTTGATGTATTCCTTTTCCTATCTGAAACCAGTCTGTTGTTCCATGTCTAACTGTTGCTTCCTGACCTGTATACAGGTTTCTCAAGGCTTGGGGTCATCATGACTAAATTGTTTGAATTTGGGCAAATTGATAAGCCTCTCTGTGCATCAGTTTCCTGTTTTGTAAATGGAGAACATAATCCCTCCTCATATTGATGTGAGAATGAGATTATATAAAGCCTGTGAAATACTTGAGATTGGGGCTCATGACAAGTCTTATGAAATGTCATCCATTATTGGTAATTGGGAGCATGGCGTAACCATCATTTCTTTGTTGGTTGGCTAGATCTAGACAATTGTGGAACTTCTGTGTTATTGAAAAACTTGTCATGACCTCTAGCAGTAAAGCAAAGTCTTATTTTTCAAGTTTATTTTTGTTGTTGTTGAACAGTCTCCTAAACAAACCCATTAACATTTTCACAAGCATTGTTTTCTTTTCTTTGCTGCTTTTTTTTTTTGTATATTTCATTTATAATTTATTTAGATGCCAGTGTGGTTTGTCATATACAGCTCACAGCACAGCATCCTTTCAGAGGATGAAAGGTGCTCATGGGAGTTCCTCCCATAGGTGGTGGTGACCTGTCTTCTGCCTTAGTCATCCTGACATCCTAACCAGGCTGCTTGCTTCCACCAAGAAAGCCCAGCTGGAGTGGACACAGTTGAATTTCCTGAGGTTCACAAGTTTACAAAAAAACAAATTTTATTCTTCCGCTGGTATCAATATACCTGTTCATGGTGCATGAAATAGAAAATGTCAGATTGGTCTTCTCTTTGGACTATATTGAATAATCTGGTTTGGTTTTGTTGATTCAGAGGTCCTTTACTTTTTCCCTTAGTCTCCCATAAATGGTCATGAGTTTCAAAACGGTAAGTCTTCACTAAGAAAAAGGATAACTTGAAACAGAGAGAAGATACAGAATAAGAAAAGAAACATCTTTTTAAAATATTTGGAAAAACAAAATCTCAAAAAACGTTACTTACTGCCATGTCCCTAAATTTGTCAATCTTTGGAAGGCTTAGAGTTGGGAAGATAATACAGAAAGGATAAAAATTGTAGTAGGCATGAAGTTTGTTGGTCATATTATTTTAAAAGTGCATCTTCAAACAAAATAGACCTCAGATATGATTTTCGCTGTGACCAAAGAATTGCCGCAGGCACTTTGGTAAATGTGACCTCATCATCACATCTAGGAAAAGTTGTACCTTCTCTGATATGTCCTTGGATAAAACTAAACTGTTCTAGTGGTTAGAATGAGTAGCCTGTTAGGGCCCAACCTCATGAAATTCTTAAATGATGAGTTCAAGTTCGATGCATGAAACAGAACACTCAAAGCCGGTGCACTGGGACAACTCAGAGGGATAGGACGGGATGGGAGGTGGGAGGGGGGTTTGGGATGGGGGACACATATACACCCGTTGCTGATACATGTCAACATATGACAAAAACCACCATGGTATTATAAAGTAATTAGCCTCCAATTAAGATAGCCTAATTAATTAAAAGAAATTAAAATTAAAAAATAAAAGATTCTTTGGGCTCATAAATCTGTAATTACCTCATCCCTCCTCCCCTGACTGCTGGCACCTGGAGCACACTGAAGGGTGGTTATGATGGAGTTAGAATTATGCATGAAATGGCTAGCACTTTATGTGTATGATCTCATTTAATTGTCTTTACCATCTTTTTATATTGTTGGTATAGCCCAGATTTTACTAAGATTGAGAGTAGGTGTAGAGTCTTATGCTCCCTGTTAATATTCAGGAAAGTTTGTCCTAAACCCTGACTCAGCACAATAGCAGGCTAGTGGAATATCCCCTCCAGGTGTAGGCTGTCATTCTCCACGAAGTAAAGAATTTTTTTGAATTGAGAAAAATCACCATATTCTCTCAAGTGAAAGATTTCATCTAAGATTTGTTGTTGTTGTTGTTCATGTAAATTCATAGACTTTGGATAGAATTTCCCAAATGTGTGCTCCAAATGGGAAATATATAAAAATAATGATTCTTCTTATTTGGGAGGACATCAGGACTTGAGTCACTTGCTTTTGTGACAATATGTTTCTTTCTATAGAACCATCATTGTCTCTGTGCCAGTGTGACAGAGGTACAGAAACACTGGCCGTGGTAATATGGGTCATCAGATAGGCCTGAAATCCATTCAGATAGCGGGGGACAGATTATGTGTATAGCTTGAACTAGGCTTTTTGAAATTCTTGGGAATGTAGAAGAAACAAATGAGATTGGCTTTAAGGTAGGGATGTGTATTGCACACCTGAATATGTTGTTTCCTTCTTCAAATGACTTTTTGCTTACATACTATTTTCATTTTCTGCCAACTTCTATGAAGGGTTTGAGATAGCTGGCAATAAAAGATTCACAAATGAATATACATCTAACTGTAAACCCATATATGTTTATATATGAAAATATTCAAGTTACAATGAGGGTGGCTATAGTATTACCTACAAGTAGATGTTAGAGACATCCTCTTTGAATTGTTCCAGAATTTAGGGCATGAAATATGAAGGCTATAAGCTCACTTAAGAGCTCTGAGAGCATTAATAATGGGTCTTCAATGGGTACCTAAGGAAAATGCATTGGCTCAGTTCATGTGAAGCCCTTCATTTTGATTTTACCTCTGCTTCCCAGGTTATCTGCCAGGCTGGGTTAGTTTTAAAAGGCCCTCATTTGGGGCAAATCTGATTATTGAAACTGATGAATGTTGCCCATCAAATGATGTGAATCTGCTAAAAAACTGTAATTTGGATTTTTTATTGACATTTTGGCAGGTTTTTTGACAACCAACAATGTCAAGCCAAGTGGCTTAAGACCAGACATAGAAGAAGCTCGTAGGACCCCTCCCCATGAACATGAAAGTTGTAGCAAGTGGAATGCATACTTAATGCAGTGGCTATAAGCATTGTTTATCTGTAGGTCTAATAGGAGAGAGGTCAGTCAGGCCTATTTTTTTCCAGTTATGACTGGAATGTATTGCTTCAAAATCCCATCCTCTTCACTCTGGGTTTTATTTTGATACCACAGCAGATGTGGGAGAAATAGGAAAAACACGTGGGTCTCCATCCAGATAATAGAGTTTGGTTCCCAAGGGCTCCTGGACACAGAGTCACAGCTCTGGTAGTTTTCTCCTCCTTCCAGGCTCCTCCTGCCTGTGGCTGTGGCTCTAGGATTCCCTGAGTACAAATTGCTCCTGTCTTTCTCCTTGACCTGCAGTCCTTCCTGGGATAACTTAGAACAATCACCTCCCTCCCATCTTTATGCCATATCTGTTAATTAAAATGAAGTTCTTACTTTTCTGATTCACAATATGGTTGTGCAGATCCTCTGAAAAAGCTGATCAGGAAGAGCAGTGAAATGATAACCTGAGTCTCTGAGATATAGACATTTCTCTCCTAACCCATCCCTCAGAGATGCACCTGGGCCAGCTGCCCTGGGTGACAAGGTGGGGAGGCCCTGGGGTGGTGAGCATGGGATGCAGGTGCTGGTGCTGAGAGGACACAGAACAACCAGTGTTAACTCAGACAGGCATCTTAACTTCTCATCTGAGCCCCTTTTTGGTCAAAATTTCCATCAATTGTAGTTACTGCCTGCAAGTTATTCTTGCCATTCTTTCTATTTGTTACACCAACCTGTAAAATTCAGCCATAAGTCTCTTAGAATTGCCTACAAACGTTCTTGAATTCTCTGTGTTTCTCCAGCACTCTCTGCCTTGTGCAGATCACCATGAATTTGTATCCACCTGAGATTATAAACTTCGGAGGCCTTGGCCCAGACTGAATCTGCACATCCCCACCACCCCACCCCATTGTCGTAGCAAGCAAACACTAAATATTGATTGCATTCTTAAAAAGTAAGGGTATCATACTTTTCCTGATAAAGATGGATGCTTAAATCAGCATCAACCAATGATTTTGTTTTCTCTTCTACCTGCTGTCTTTTTTTGACCAAGATCATTTCCCAACATAGAATAATTTCACAGGATAATGTCATGATTAAGAGAATGTTCATGGAACTCAGCACAGTGTCTTACATACAGTAAGCACCTGGTAAATGGGGTCTGCTGTTGTTACAACCTTTACCTTTGGAATAGGCACTTTATATACTTACTATAATGATAGAAAGATGGCTGTATATTGGGGACAAGTTTAAATATATCATAAATACTCATGCCATGGGCTTCTCATGACTTAGGCTTTGCAGTATCCATCAAGTTGCTGTTCCTTTCCCTGTGCCTCACTCTCTCCATCTGTAAAATGAGACAACACTGTTACTGCTGCTAAGTCGCTTCAGTCGTGTCCGACTCCGTGCGACCCCATAGATGGCAGCCCACCAGGCTCCCCCATCCCTTGGATTCTCCAGGCAAAAATACTGGACTGGGTTGCCATTTCCTTCTCCAGTGCATGAAAGTGAAAAGTGAAAGTGAAGTCCCTCAGTCGTGTCCGACTCTTAGCGACCCCATAGACTGCAGCCAACTAGGCTCCTCCATCCATGGGATTTTCCAGGCAAGAGTACTGGAGTGGGGTGCCATTGCCTTCTCTCAACACTGTTACTAAAGAGAGCTATTATGAGATTTAATGAGTTAATACATGTGAAGGTTTGAAGGTATAGCTCTGTACACAGTCAACACTCAGTAAATATTAACTATGGATAGAAAATCTAGAAAGAGGAATTCCTACATCCAAAGGTCACCATTTAAATGTTGTCCTACTTTTCTGGACAGTGAATTATTTGTAATTAACTACTTCTCTCTCCCTGCAGCATAGCTGAGGCATCTGGATTCCTCACCTGTGATGCCTGCTCACTCATCTTCTAGTAACACATGCTGACTCCTGATAGTTTTGGGATTGAGCTCCTACTCTCTGAGCCTCAAATATTCTCATCTGTTAAAAGCAGTAATGCCTGCCTCATGGGGCTACTGAGTGTATCACAAGGGCTGATACTTATAAAGTTCTTATCAGAGTGTTTGGCACATGTACTAAATATCATAAGGATCACCATAATTTTATTTTTTTGGAAGGGAAAGCATTCTCTGCTGTCCCAACAAGTCTTTTTGAGGAAATGAGTTTAATCCCAACAGAATGAACCATTATAGTTTATCTTTGAAAAGTACCCTTCAAAGGAGGCCTCTGTATCTATTTTTGCTATTTCAGACATTTCTTCTTGTGATTGGTGTGGTGGGCGTGATGGTGGCTGTGATTCCTTGGATTGCTATACTGGTGATTCCCCTTGGCATCATTTTCTTTGTTCTCCGGTGGTATTTCTTAAGGACATCACGAGATGTAAAACGCCTGGAATGTACAAGTGAGTACCGGGGCTTTCAGGTTGGGATGGCAGTGAAGTCTGGCTTCCATTTATGCCATAATTAACAAGACCCTTGAAATTCTGCAGACTCTGACTTCTGGAATTTCTCAAAAGTCAACATTAGATAATTGAATGTTATGGCAACTGTGAGTTGGTGTGGTTCTTAAAGCAAATAGAGCTGGTGGCAAGTCAGCTGCGACTTTGCATTTTAGCACAAGGAAGCACATATGAGCACCATGAGGACAGGGACCATTTTGTCTTGCTCATGACACATTTCCTAACACAGAGTATCTACTGTATAAATACTTTTCTTAAAAATATTTTATCATGTTGGAACTATTGTAAAAGGAAAAGAAACAATTTTTCTCCTACTGAAGTTACCAAAAATGACAAGGAAAGGAAAAGATTCAGTTCAGTTCAGTCGCTCAGTCGTGTCTGACTCTTTCCAACCCCATGAATCGCAGCACGCCAGGCCTCCCTGTCCATCACCACCTCCCAGAGTTCACTCAGACTCATGTCCATCGAGTCAGTGATGCCATCCAGCCATCTCATCCTCTGTTGTCCCCTTCTCCCCTTGCCCCCAATCCCTCCCAGCATCAGAGTCTTTTCCAATGAGTCAACTCTTCGCATGAGGTGGCCAAAGTACTGGAGTTTCAGCTTCAGCTTCATTCCCTCCAACGAAATCCCAGGGCTGATCTCCTTCAGAATGGACTGGCTAGATCCCCTTGCAGTCCAAGGGACTCTCAAGGGTCTTCTCCAGCACCGCAGTTCAAAAGCATCAGTTCTTAAGTGCTCAGCCTTCTTCACAGTCCAACTCTCACATCCATACATGACTACTGGAAAAACCATAGACTTGACTAGGCAGACCTTTGTTGGCAAGTAATGTTTCTACTTTTCAATATGCTATCTAGGTTGGTCATAACTTTTCTTCCAAGGAGTACACGTCTTTTAATTTCGTGGCTGCAGTCACCATCTGCAGTGATTTTGGAGCCCAAAAGAATAAAGTCAGATATTGTTTTCACTGTTTTCCCATCTATTTCCCATGAAGTGATGGGATAAGATACCATGATCTTTGCTTTTTTTCTGAAAGTTGAGCTTTAAGCCAACATTTTCACTCTCCTCTTTCACTTTCATCAAGAGGCTTCTTAGTTCCTCTTCACTTTCTGCCGTAAGGGTGGTGTCATCTGCATATCTGAAGTTATTGATATTTCTCCCGGCAATCTTGATTCCAGCTTGTGTTTCTTCCAGTCCAGCGTTTCTCATGATGTACTCTGCATATAAGTTAAATAAGCAGGGTGACAATATACAGCCTTGACGTACTCCTTTTCTTTTTGGAACCAGTCTGTTGTTCCATGTCCAGGTCTAACTGTTGCTTCCTGACCTCTATATAGGTTTCTCAAGAGGCAGGTCAGGTGGTCTGGTATTCCCATCTCTTTCAGAGTTTTCCACAGTTGATTGTGATCCACACAGTCAAAGGCTTTGGCATAGTCAATAAAGCAGAAATAGATGTTTTTCTGGAACTCTCTTCCTTTTTCCATGATCCAGCAGATGTTGGCAATTTGATCTCTGGTTCCTCTGCCTTTTCTAAAACCAGCTTGAACATCTGGAGTTCACGGTATGCATATGGCTGAATCCTGGCTTGGAGAATTTTGAACATTACTTTACTAGCACGTGAGATGAGTGCAGTTGTGTGGTAGTTTGAGCATTCTTTAGCATTGCCTTTCTTTGGGATTGGAATGAAAATTGACCTTTTCCAGTCCTGTGGCCACTGCTGAGTTTTCCAAATTTGCTGGCATATTGAGTGCAGCACTTTCACAGCATCATCTTTCAGGATTTGAAGTAGCTCCACTAGAATTCTGTCACCTCCACTAGCTTTGTTTGTAGTGATGCTTTCTAAGGCCCACTTGACTTCCCATTCCAGGATGTCTGGCTCTAGGTGAGTGATCACACCATCATGATTATCTTGGTCGTGAAGATCTTTTTTGTACAGTTCTTCTGTATATTCTTGCCACCTCTTTTTAATATCTTCTGCTTCTGTTAGGTCCATACCATTTCTGTCCTTTATCGAGCCCATCTTTGCATGAAATGTTCCCTTAGTATCTCTGATTTTCTTGGAGAGATCTCTAGTCTTTCCCATTCTGTTCTTTTCCTCTGTTTCTTTGCATTGATTGCTGAAGAAGGCTTTCTTATCTCTTCTTGCTATTCTCTGGAACTCTGCATTCAGATGCTTATATCTTTCCCTTTCTCTTTTGCTTTTTGCCTCTCTTCTTTTCACAGCTATTTGTAAGGCCTCCTCAAACAGCCGCTTTGCTTTTTTGCATTTCTTTCCCATGGGAATGGTCTTGATCCCTGTCTCCCCTACAGTGTCATGGATCTCCGCCCATAGTTCATCAGGCACTCTATCTATCAGATCTCATCCCTTAAATCTATTTCTCACTTCCACTGTATAATCATAAGGGATTTGATTTAGGTCATACCTGAATGGTCTAGTGGTTTTCCCTACTTTCTTCAATTTGAGTCTGAATTTGGCAACATGGAGTTCATGATCTGAGCCACAGTCAGCTCCTGGTCTTGTTTTTGCTGACTCTATAGAGCTTCTCCATCTTTGGCTGCAAAGAACAGAATCAATCTCATTTTGGTGTTGACCGTATGGTGATGTCCATGTGTAGAGTCTTCTCTTGTGTTGTTGGCAGAGGGTGTTTGCTATGACCAGTGCATTTTCTTGGCAAAACTCTATTAGTCTTTGCCCTGCTTCATTCCGTATTCCAAGGCCAAATTTGCCTGTTACTCCTGGTGTT
This sequence comes from Capra hircus, assembly GCF_001704415.2. Classification (NCBI taxonomy): domain Eukaryota; kingdom Metazoa; phylum Chordata; class Mammalia; order Artiodactyla; family Bovidae; genus Capra; species Capra hircus. Next base: position 13,708,566 of record NC_030819.1, read on the forward strand.
TCTTGACTTCCTACTTTTGCATTCCAGTCCCCTAGAATGAAAAGGACATCTTTTTTTTGGGTGTTAGTTCTGAAAAGTCTTGTAGGTCTTCATAGAACCATTAACTTCAGCTTCTTCAGCATTACTGTTGGGGCATAGCCTTGGATAACTGTGATATTGAATCATTTGCCTTGGAAACAAACAGAGATCATTCTGTCATTTTTGAGATTGCATCCAAGTACTGCGTTTCAGACTCTTTTGTTGACTATGATGGCTACTCCATTTCTTCTAAGGGATTCTTGCCCACAGTAGTAGATATAATGGTCATCTGAGTTAAATTCACCTATTCCAGTCGATTTTAGTTCCCTGTCCTAGAATGTTGACGTTCATTCTTGTCATATCCTTTTGACCACTTCCAATTTGCCTTGATTTATGGACCTGACATTCCAAGTTCCTATGCAATATTCCTCTTTAAAACACTGGACCTTACTTCTATCACCAGTCACATCCACAACTGGGTATTGTTTTTGCTTTGGCTCCATCCCTTTATTCTTTCTGGAGTTATTTCTCCACTGATCTCCAGTAGCGTGTTGGGCACCTACTGACCTGGGGAATTCCTCTTTCAGTATCCTATCATTTTGCCTTTTCATACTGTTCATGGGGTTCTCAAGGGAAGAATACTGAAGTGGCTTGCCATTCCCTTTTCCAGTGGACCACATTCTGTCAGACCTCTCCACTATGCCCGCCAGTCTTGGGTGGCCCCACAGGACATGGCTTAGTTTCATTGATTTAGACGAGGCTGTGGTCCTAGTGTGACTGAATTGACTAGTTTTCTGTGATTATGGTTTCAGTGTGTCTGCCCTCTTGCATCACCTACCGTCTTACTTGGGTGTCTCTTACCTTGGACGTGGGTTATCTCTTCACAGCTGCTCCAGCAAAGCACAGCCACTTCTCCTTACCTTGGATGAGGGGTATCTCCTCACTGCTCTCCTTCCTGACCTTGAATGTGAAATAGCTCCTCTAGCCCTCCAGTGCCTACGCAGCCACTGCTCCTTGGACGTGGGGTCACTCCTCCTGTCCGCCGCCTCTGGCCTTGGGCGTGGGGCAGCTCCTCTAGGTTGCTCCTACACTGTCACAGCCTGGCACTCTCGGCCGCTACCCCTGACCTCGGACGTGGGGTAGCACCTCTAGGCTGCCATCCCTGACCTCAGATGCAGGATAACTCCTTTCTGCTGCCGCCCCTCACCTCAGACGTGGAGTAGTTCCTCCCGGCCGCCACCCTTGACCTTGGATGTGGGGTAGCTCCTTTCGGCTGCCGCCCCTCAGGCTTGGGGTCCTCCCAAATTCTGCCCCTGACCTCGGATGTGGGGTAGCTCCTCTCGGCTGTGCTCTGTGCGTTGTTGCAGCCACCTGCACTCTGGGCAGGAGACCTCATGAAATATATGTCAAAGGTGATATAGTTGAAAAGTACTTTTTTTCCCCACATGTCCAAGTAAGTTGTAGTTATTAAATGTGTTGAAAAGACATATGTTGGTCACTCAGTTGTGTCTGACTCTTTGCAACCCCATGGATTGTAGCCCACCAGGCTCCTCTGTCCATGGAATTCTCCAGGCAAAAATACTGGAGTGGGTAGCCATTCCTTTCTCCAGAGGATCTTCCCAGACCCAGGGATTGAAGCCAGGTCTCTTGCATTGCAGTTGGAGTCTTTACTGTCTGATCCACCAGGGAAGCCCTGCTGAAAAGATAAGCCCTGTTATTTTCAGGTTTGCTCTTTATCGTTACTAGTATTTGGGGTGTTTCCACACTGTTTGTGGTCCCCCACTTCTTAAAGCTATTAATATGAACAATGGTGAAAAGAATCCCTTAGGAGGATACAAGAGGGGGATCTGTTCAGTATTCATTTAGTTTATTACTCCATTCAGCTTCCTAGTTTTAGAATAATGGGAACAGGGACTTCCCTGTGGCCTGTGGTTAAGCCTCTGTGCTTCTGCTGTTGGGGCACAGCTTCAATCTTTCGTCAGGAAACTAAGAACCCGCAAGGCGCAGCAAAAAAAAAAAAAAAAAAAAAAAAAGAAGAAGAAGAATGGGGATAACATTTTGTAACTAATCATTCTATTGTGCAGGTAATCACAGATGATGAAATAATTGGATTTATGTAATCATTAATGCATATATTTCATCAATATTAAAACCAATAAGGAAAGTAGAATTATTATATATTTTTAAAAGTTATAAAATCTATAGCCAAAATGTAAGGAGGGATTATGTTAGTATCAGAGACCTCAACCATAAATAATTATTATAAATTAATACCAACTTAACTTTCTAGAACACATATATATGGAATTTAGAAAGATGGTAATGATAACCCCGTATGCAAGACCGCAAAAGAGACACATATGTATAGAACAGTCTTTTGGACTCTGTGGGAGAGGGCGAGGGTGGGATAATTTGGGAGAATGGCTTTGAAACATGTATAATATCATATGTGAAATGAATCACCAGTCCAGGTTTGATGCATGATACAAGATGCTCGAGGCTGGTGAACTGGGATGACCCAGAGGGATGGTATCGGGAGGGAGGTGGGAGGAGGGTTCAGGATGGGGAACACATGTACACCCGTGGCAGATTCATGTTGATGTATGGCAAAACCAATACAATATTGTAAAGTAATTAGCCTCTAATTAAAATAAATACATTTATATTAAAAAAAAAAAAGAAACCAAGCCAAGAAGAGCAGCATATCGAGCCCCACGGTTCTTTGTATCTACCAAGTGGAAAAACAAAATTCAGTTCATCCAGTCAAAGGAGTGTTGTTGTTGTTGTTTCCCCCCCCCCACACTATGGCATTTGCATGTTTTGTTTTTATAATAAACACTTAAGAGGCTTCCCTGGTGACTCAGATGGTAAAGAATCTTCCTGTAATGCAGGATACCCTGGTTCGATCCCTGGGTCGGGAAGTTACCCTGGAGAAGGAAGTGGAAACCCACTCCAGTGTTCTTTCCTGCAGAATTCCATGGACAGGGGAGCCTGGTGGGCTATAGTCCTTTGGGTCACAAAGAGTTGGACATGACTGAGAGACTAATACTTTCACTTTTTAAAGAGATATTTACTCTAATTAGTTGCAAAAAGTATAGTGAACATCTGTTTCATAAAAAGTGTAGAAAAAAATTTTCAGTTATCAAGAGAACTAGCTAAACTTCTGTAAGGTCCAATTTTGTGAGATGTTTGGATGGATGGGGAGCAATAGAGTCCAGGCGTGTGTGATGTTCTGCTGATGTGACTTGGTTGATGGAAGGACCTGGGGAGGCAGAAGAGGAAGTGATGAGCTCCATTTAGTCTTCTGTGAAGACAAGGCTTCAGACATTTTATGGTTTGAGGCTGCCCATGAAATGGGGTTGTTCAAGAGTCCTGCTGAAAGCAGCTCTCTGGTACATTCAATGAGGGATTGTTCGAGAAGGAACACTTGATAGAGATTTTTGCCTGAGGAAAGGCCATTTCTCATCCATATGGACGTAGAGAGAAGGGCCCCTCCTAAAGCTTTTTTCAAGAAGCAGTACAGCATTTTCTCAATATTTGAGTTGGAGAGTCTGAGAACTTTGACATCAATCTTGGTGGAATATTTGGATTTTATTGCATCCTAATAGTTTGCAATAAATTAGACACTAAATTCAATACAGATATCCCCTGCTCCACATCCCGGATAACCAAATGTAGTGGCCAGTTGATTAGAACTGTTTATGTTCCCTCTAGGTGGTGGGTCTGTGCCATAAATGATGACAACACTGTTTTCTCTAAATAGTAGCTGATAGTATGTTTTAGGGCTTCCCATGTGGCTCAGTGATAAAATAATCTGCCTGTCAATGCAGGAGATGCAGGAGAAATGGATTCAATCTCTAGGTTGGGAAGATTTCCTGGAAGATCAAATGGCAACCGACTCCAGTATTCTTGCCTGGATAATCCCATGGACAGAAGAGCTTGACAGGCTACAATCCACGGGGTTGGAAAGAGTCCAACACAATCGAGCAACTGAGTGAGTGAGAGTATATCTTAGGGTCACTGCTAGAGCCACCAGCAAAAATGATACCTGACTGCTGTGGCCAGAAAGTATTAGTCTGCTTCATCCTTGTGCACTGAAGTACTACTGACATCCTGAGGTTTAGTTTCAGATCCTACTGCCTAACTGCCTCTGGAAGCTTAGGTTGACATTTTCATCTAAAAGACATATTGGCAGCTAATTATGATAGGGCTTTGAGGGGCATATTTTTGTAAAACTGAGCATAGCAATGGTCAGCAGTGGACAAGTACATAAAACAAGGGTGGCATTTGGTTGCCTTTCTCTAGCCAGTCTTTTGCATTTGGCAGTGCCTGAATGATAAAGTCATATGCAAATTCTGTCTGAAAGGTGCTGGGATCTGCTAGCAGTGTCTGCTAGGAACATTGGTAGGGAAGAGTTAGCATGTGTGTCAGGTGTATTAGGACCATGGATCATCAAGTCTGCTGTTTTAAGGAGTTCTCACACTAGATTCCCAGAAATTTTGTTCAGCCTTGGGTGTTTAATAAGATGTGCAATATTAGTGAAGGCTGTTACCTGAGATGTAACATCCAAAGTAACATCAAGACTGTTACCTTGGAAGTTACCTGAGTAAGATTTGAGGGGTTTTCTGAAAATAAATAATGAAGTCTGGAGAAAAATACACATCATCACACATCAGTTCAGTTCAGTTCAGTCGCTCAGTCGTGTCTGACTCTTTGCAACTCCAAGAATGGCAACACGCCAGGCCTCCCTGTCCATCACCAAATCCCGGACTTCACTCAGACTCATGTCCATAGAGTCAGTGATGCCATCCAGCCATCTCATCCTCTGTCGTCCCCTTCTCCTCCTGCCCCCAATCCCTCCCAGTATCAGAGTCTTTTCCAATGAGTCAAATCTTTGCATGAGGTGGCCAAAGTACTGGAGTTGCAGCTTTAGCATCATTCCTTCCAAAGAAATCCCAGGGCTAATCTCCTTGAGAATGGACTGGTTGGATCTCCTTGCAGTCCAAGGGACTCTCAAGAGTCTTCTCCAACACCACAGTTCAAAAGCATCAATTCTTCGGCACTCAGCCTTCTTCATAGTCCAACTCTCACATCCATACATGACCACAGGAAAAACCATAGCCTTGACTAGACAGACATTAGCCAGTAAAGTAATGTCTCTGCTTTTAAATATACTGCTTAGGTTGGTCATACCTTTTCTTCCAAGGAGTACACGTCTTTTAATTTCATGGCCGCAATCACCATCTGCAGTGATTTTGGAGCCCAGAAAAATAAAGTCTGACACTGTTTCCACTGTTTCCCCATCTATTTCCCATGAAGTGATGGGATAAGATACCATGATCTTCATTTTCTGAATGTTGAGCTTTAAGCCAACGTTTTCACTCTCCTCTTTCACTTTCATCAAGAGGCTTCTTAGTTCCTCTTCACTTTCTGCCATAAGGGTGGTGTCACCTGCATATCTGAAGTTATTGATATTTCTCCCGGCAATCTTGATTCCAGCTTGTGTTTCTTCCAGTCCAGTGTTTCTCATAATGTACTCGGCATATAAGTTAAATAAACAGGGTGACAATATACAGCCCTGACATACTCCTTTTCCTATTTGGAACCAGTCTGTTGTTCCATGTCCAGTTCTAACCATTGCTTCCTGACCTGCCTACAGATTTCTCAAGAGGCAGGTCAGGTGGTCTGGTATTCCCATCTCTTTCAGAATTTTCCACAGTTTATTGTGACCCACACAGTCAAAGGCTTTGGCATAGTCAATAAAGCAGAAATAGATGTTTTTCTGGAACTCTCTTGCTTTTTCCATGATCCAGTGGATGTTGGCAATTTGATCTCTGGTTTCTCTGCCTTTTCTAAAACCAGCTTGAACATCAGGAAGTTCATGGTTCACGTATGGCTGAATCCTGGCTTGGAGAATTTTGAGCATTACTTTACTAGTGTGTGAGATGAGTGCAATTGTGCGGTAGTTTGAGCATTTTTTGGCATTGCCTTTCTTTGAGATTGGAATGAAAATTAACGTTTTCTAGTCCTGTGGCCACTGCTGAGTTTTCCAAATTTGCTGGCATATTGAGTGCAGCACTTTCACAGCATCATCTTTCTGGATTTGAAACAGCTCAACTGGAATTCCATCACCTCCACTAGCTTTGTTTGTAGTGATGATTTCTAAGGCCCACTTGACTTCAGATTCCAGGATGTCTGGCTCTAGATTAGTGATCACACCATCATGATTATCTGGGTGGTGAAGATCTTTTTTGTACAGTTCTTCTGTGTATTCTTGCCACCTCTTTTTAATATCTTCTGCTTCTGTTAGGTCCATACCATTTCTGTCCTTTATCGAGCCCATCTTTGCATGAAATGTTCCCTTAGTATCTCTGATTTTCTTGGAGAGATCTCTAGTCTTTCCCATTCTGTTCTTTTCCTCTATCTCTTTGCATTGATTGCTGAAGAAGGCTTTCTTATCTCTTCTTGCTATTCTCTGGAACTCTGCATTCAGATGCTTATATCTTTCCTTTTCTCCTTTGCTTTTTGCCTCTCTTCTTTTCACAGCTATTTGTAAGGCCTCCTCAGACAGCCGCTTTGCTTTTTCGCATTTCTTTTCCATGGGGATGGTCTTGATTCCTGTCTCCTGTACAATGTCACACACCTCATTCCATAGTTCATCAGGCACTCCATCTATCAGATCTTGTCCCTTAAATCTATTTCTCACTTCCACTGTATAATCATAAGGGATTTGATTTAGGTCATACCTGAATGGTCTAGTGGTTTTCCCTACTTTCTTCAATTTGAGTCTGAATTTGGTAATAAGGAGTTCATGATCTGAGCCACAGTCAGCTCCTGGTCTTGTTTTTGCTGACTCTATAGAGCTTCTCCGTCTTTGGCTGCAAAGAACAGAATCTGATTTCAGTGTTGACCATATGGTGATGTCTATGTGTAGAGTCTTCTCTCGTGTTGTTGGCAGAGAGTGTTTGCTATGACCAGTGCATTTTCTTGGCAAAACTCTATTAATCTTTGCTCTGCTTCATTCCATATTCCAAGGCCAAATTTGCCTGTTACTCCAGGTATTTCTTGACTTCCTACTTTTGCATTCCAGTCCCCTAGAATGAAAAGGACATCTTTTTTGGGTGTTAGTTCTAAAAGGTCTTGTAGGTCTTCATAAAACCATTCAACTTCAGCTTCTTCAGGGTTATTGGTTGGGGCATAGACTTGGATAACTGTGATATTGAATGGTTTGCCTTGGAGACAAACAGAGATCATTCTGTCGTTTTTGAGATTGCATCCAAGTACTGCATTTTGGACTCTTTTGTTGACCATGATGGCTACTCCATTTCTTCTAAGGGATTCCTGCCTGCAGTAGTAGATATAATGTTCATCTGAGTTAAATTCACCCATTCCAGTCCATTTTAGTTTGCTGATTCCCTGAATGTCGACGTTCACTCTTGCCATCTCTTGTTTGACCACTTCCAATTTGCCTTGATTCATGGACCTGATATTCCAGGTTCCTATGCAATATTGCTCTTTACAGCATTAGACCTTGCTTCTATCACCAGTCACATCCACAGCTGGGTATTGTTTTTGCTTTGGCTCCATCCCTTCATTCTTTCTGAAGTTATTTTTCCACTGATCTCCAGTAGCATATTGGGCACCTACTAACCTGGGGAGTTCCTCTTTTGGTATCCTATCATTTTGCCTTTTCGTACTGTTCATGGGGTTCTCAAGACAAGAATACTGAAGTGGTTTGCCGTTCCCTCCTCCAGTGGACCACATTCTGTCAGACCTCTCCTCCATGACCCACCCATCTTGGGTTGCCCTGCGGGCATGGCTTGGTTTTATTGAGTTAGACAAGGCTGTGGTCCTAGTGTGACACTGCTATTGTTATTAAAATCACTCCCTGGGAATAAGGCATAGTTGAGTCTCAAACCCAGATCTATCACTTAGGCAGATTAATATAGTTAATCTTGGACAGTGAGTGCTCTTAATCCCTCAGTCTCTGGAGTCTCATGAGGATTTCTTGAATCGATGCTTGTAAAGTACTAGCTGGTCATGACCAAAGGCACTAGAACCTTGAACATAAGTGGATTAAGTACTTATTCACAACTAGCAGGTCTCACATAGCTTGAATGATCATCTGCAGCAGGGCTGTTACCCCGGGGTTCTCTTGCCTGGGAAGATCAACAGTCCTTGTGGGGTGCATCTCCAAGTGTCCTCAGGGTTGAGGGAAACACAGGCATCCATCATGTGAACTGTAGGGTTACATGTATCTGTGACTGCAGACTGACACCATGGCTGTGACATAGTCGCTTCAGGACAGCAAACTCAGTGCTTGTGGGAAATGTGTTACTTTTGACAACACACCACCAGAGCCTTGACATCCCCTCTCCCCCTGTACTAGCTAGTTTTCTTGCAGACCCTCCATTTCACTCATCCTGGCATCCTGCTCAGCCCTAAATGGATTTTGAGTGAAACAGGATGGCTTTTCATGGGTCTAGATTCCCCCAGCCTGTAACTCTTGGGCATGAGGTGAGATAGCTGACAGAGTGTTTGGGTTCCCTGGTGTTCAAGGCTGAGATGACACCTGGTTTCTAAAGTCGACCCCACCCTCCATCCCTGCTGGAGAGAATCAGCTGCACTTTGATCTCCTGACAGGGAAGCAGGTGAGGGAGGCCACGCTGAAAAATTCATTCCAGATCTCTCCCTGGGTGAACAGCCACATCTACTTCATTCTCAAAAGATTTGTCTGTGTTGAATAGTGTTGATGTCACCTCATTTGCTCAGGAAATGAAAGTCTCGTTCTAGTGAGTTTTCTGTGCTCTCTGGAGCTGGACTCTTGCCATCCTCCTGACATGGTGATGAGCCCTGGAGTTCATCTGTGTCATCCCTGTGAGCACCCTACATCCAGACTGAGCCCAGGGGATGGGTTGGGACACTTGTTGGGCTGCAGATAAGGTCTGAACAGAGTTTCTAGCCTTTATTATTTGAAGTATGAGCTTGATCTGAGTTTATGTTGCTCTTTTAAGCATAAAGTTATATAGGAAGTTAAAAAGTAAAGAGAGAGAGCAGTGTGGATGCTGGAATGAGAACACAGATACACAACTGGATGATCAAAAGCAACCACTGAGTCACTTTCATCTCTTTGCCTAAACAAAGTACAAAGGGGGAAGTGTTAGATCACATTGAGGTTCAGAGGTCCATCAGGGCAGTTATAAAAACATCCATCAGGTTCCCAGAGTGGAATTCAAGACTATTCAGAGACTCCTCATCTGCTGGGTCCTGAGGGCACAAGGGCGGTGCAGTACCGGGTGCTCTGTGACACGCACAGAGGCTCCTGCCACAGATGCAGGGAAAGGCCCAAGATGGGGGAGGTGGCAGATTGTCCACTCCCCTTACTTGTCTCACCCTGTCCTGTGTCTGGCTCTGGTCCTGGGTGAGGGATGTACTGACTCTATCCCAGCCCTTAGGTTACTCATCTGAGGTGGAGACAGCATGCAGGTAGCTCAGTGGGGTGAGGATTCTCATGAGGAATCAAATTTTAGAATGCTACTGATTCAAAAATTAGTGAATGATAATTATTCACCCATGAAATATAATGAAATATTTCCATTTTCAGCAACATGAGTCAATTTAGAGAATGATATTCTTAGTAAAGTAAGTCAGAGAAAGACAAATATGGTATCACTTATACATGGAATCTAAAAGTAATACTAATAAATCTATATACAAAATAGAAATAGATTTAGAGACATAGAAAACAAACTTACAGTTACTGCCAGAGTCCAGCTCCAGCAGCCAGGGAGTCAACCTGAAGAGATGGGTGGTGTTGGCGAGAAACGAGGCAGCCCCTCAGTTATCTTGGACTGCCTATTTATTTCAAGCCTAAGGTTCTCTTTTATACTTTTACAAAAGCATTAGGTCAGAGGTTTGACATTTTCAGTTCCCCCTGACCCAGATTTGTTGTCTCCATAAATCATTGTTGCCCCTCAAAAGGAGTTCCTGCCTCAGCGATTCTCTTACCTACTTCTTCTCATGTGTCCTTGTGAATACATAGTAACTCATGCTAATATTTGGACTGCATACCACATTCCTGAGTTTATTTCTTATCTTTCTAAATCCTGTTTGCCCCTAGTATCCTAAGCTCACTATTTCTTAAAAAGGGCTTCTAGCTATTAATATCTCTAAAGTTCCTAATGTCTATAAGCTATAGTAGAATATGCTAACATTACAACATTCCTTAAATCTTTAGCTTCTAACTATTTTAATTATTCCTAAGCCCTAAATTCAGCAAACTCCTTTGCTATAAACACTTTCCTCACAAATAGGCTTCAGATAGCAATCCCTCCCATGGCCTCAAGCTGTGGCCTACGTGTTCACCCTGGAACACTCTTTTGCAAAAGTCCTTGAATAAATGTCAATGATTAACTTTATGAATTATTTTCTGAGCACAGCTGCAGAAGGATTTGTGCCTTCTCATGCTCCTCTCAAGAACAATAAGCACCTTAATATTCTTTTCAGTCAACTCAGCCGAGGAGAGGAAAAAACAAGTCAGAATCACAAGGCCTAACTCCTTCATCCTGGGTCCATGGCTGCGGGACAAGGAGAGAGAGTTGGGACCGTGCCTCCATTTTGTCAGTAATGCCTAACACGGCTCCCGACAAGTTACCAAAGGAGATTGGGAGGGAGGGAGGGAAGAACAAATTTGAAATATGGGATTAATAGACATACTACTATTTGTCAAATAAATAAGCAACAAGGATTTACTAGAAAGCACAGGGAATTTTATTCAGTATCTTGTAATAACCTATAATGGAATATAATCAGAAAAAAAGTAAATGAATGATTATATTATATACCTTAAATTATCACATTATTGTAAGTCAACTATACTTCAATATATTTTTTAAAAAATTGTGAACAATTTCCATGTGGAGAGATGCCAGAAGAATTTGGAGGGAGGTGTGTTTGAGACGACCTTAATAAATGAACTAATTAAGATATTCTTTATCTAAATCTAGCTGTGATTTTAATTTGGACAAAGACAGTTTCAAAGAGAATCTTTCATCCCCAGGTCACTAAAGTGAAGCTTGGTGTGAGCAGGAGTTTGAGGGTCACATGGAGGATTCCCTTTGGGCAGGACATGTGACCACAAAGCCTGGGAGGCAGTGGGTTTCCTCACATCCAGCCTCCCTGACTTTCTCTGTTGAATGTCTGTCTCTGCTTCCCCAGCTCGGAGCGTGGTGCTTTCCCACCTAGCATCTTCTCTCCTGGGACTCTGGACCATCCAGGCATACAAAGCCGAACAGAAGTTTCAGGATCTGTTTGATGCATATCAGGATTTGCACTCAGGTCTGTAAGTTTCTGGGAATGATTTCAAGATGGGATGTGCTGCCTTCTGAGGCTGACTTCCCTCCCAGGTGGTCTTGCTGGCCAGCACCTCTCTTTGTGTCACTCCCACGTTCCCCTCTGCACACCTCTCTCCCCCACCCCTTCCTCTCAGCACCTCCTCAGTGCTCCCCACTTCCCCATCATCCCCTGCTTTTCTCCCCTGACTGGCTTGCATGGTCCTCCCATCACTGTGCCCTGTGTACTTCTGTCTCTTTAGGGAAGGACTTAGTAAGCTTTTCTTTTTTGCAAAGGTCCAGATAGAAAATATTGTAGGCTTTGTGTGCTATACTGTGTCTGATGCAACTACTCACCTTTGCTGTTGTAGCATAAAGAAAGGCAAAGATACTACATCAGCGAATGGCTGTGTTCCAATAAAATTGTTTTTTTTTTTGTTTTTTCAGAACCAGGTGGTAGCTGTTCTTGTCCCCCAGGATGTAGTTTGTCAACTCTTTTCAGAGCATGGAGGGTAGTAGACATGATTGATGAAACTAATTTCCTGATTTGCTGCCCACTTGATTATACTTTGTATTGGTGAAGTCATTTTTCCTAGGCAGAAAATTAAGAATTTCCTCTAAGTCTATAAAATGCTGGTCAAACTTTCCAATCAGTATTTTATTTTGAAGATAAAGTTGCGTTTTGAAAGCCACATGCAGATCCTGTTAGCTGATAGTCATGTAGACACTGGTCCCTAAAGAATAAACACTGCAGGGCCCTGTAATGAGAGCAGAAGGTGCTGGAAACAGTGTGAGCTGTGTTCTCTGCTGTCTGAGAGCTGGGAACAGTCGATCCTGTGAAAGGATGATCTTCACACTGAGGCCCAGAACTGCAGGGAACACATCAATGAGATGATTTTCCATCTTCCTTCTTGTGATTATACTGCTGTTGATAATCTGTGGGTTGATATTTTAAACACATGCTTCCTGGACTGATTCTTGTGTGTCTCATATGTTGTCTTGTGTTAGAACCTAGTTTTCTGGAATCTTCAGGTTCCTTGAGTGTGTGACTTTGCTGCCATATCTCGTGTAAAATCTCTGTCTCAGCTGAGAAAATGCTCTCCCTCATGAGAAGCAGCTAACATGGTTTTTCTATTTATGCATTATGCTTATTATGGCTCACAAATCCAGAGGCTTGGTTCCTGCTTTTGATGATGTCCCGATGGCTTGCTGTGTATCTAGATGTCACCTGTGCCATCTTCATCACTGTTGTTGCCTTTGGGGCCCTGATTCTGGCAGAAAGTAAGTATAGCTGTGAATATTTGTGGTATGTTTCCAGTTTATAGCTTGGTTTGTAGTTATTAAACTCTTGCTATCTTGTCTAATATATACTGTTTGGCTGTAATGAATTAAAGTGTTTGCAGCATGTGACTCCATAGTGGTCCATGTGAAGTCATTTGTGTCTTGATGAGATCTTTTTTACCATTTACTGATTTATAATAGTTCCTTGTTGGGACCTCTTTAAAAAAATTTTGATTGGCATGTGGTTGAAGTATGAAGTGTTAGCTTCAGGTGTACAGCCAAGTCAATCTGTTATACATATATCCACCTTTTTAAAGATTCTTTTTCCATACCCCATGAACATTAGGGTGCATGTATTATATTTTAGTAATTTGCCTTTTAATTAATATTTCAAATAAATTGTCCTTTTGAAAAGAATTTCTGTTTTGGACTTTCAGAATCTTTAAGAACAAAGACCAGATATGAAAGTGTCTCCAGCTGACCTGTGGTGCCTTAGGCCCCTGCTTTGGCTGGCTCAGACTATTGTTTTAAATTTTATTGGTTTACACTATTGTCTTAGTTTACAGTGTATAGCAAAATGAATCTGCTATATGTGTATATATATCCACTCTCTTTAATATTCTTTTTCTGTATAAGTAATTACAGAATTCCCAGTACTTTACATTAGCTTCTTATTAGTTATCTATTTTAATTTTTTATGTATAGTAGCATGTATGTGTCAATCCCAGTCTTTCAATTTATCCCTCCCCTCCCTTATCCCCTGGTAAGCATAAGTTTATTTTTTACATCTGTGACTCTACTTCTGTTTTGTAGATAAGTTCATTTTTAGCCTTTTGTTGGATTCCACATATAAGCAATATCATATTCCATATTTCTCTGTGTGATATACTTCACTCAGTATGAATATCTCTAGGTCTATCCATGTTGCTGCAAATGGCATTATTTCGCCCTTTGTTATGGTTGGATAATATCCCATTGTGTATATGATACCACATCTTCCTTTTTCATTGCTCTGTTGATGGACATTTAGGTTGCTTCCATGTCCTGGCTATTGTGAATAGTGCTGCAGTGAACATTAAGGTGCATGCATCTTTTGAAATTATGGTTTCCTCTGGATATATGTCCAGGAGTGGGATTGCTGGATCACATGATAGCTCTGGTTTTAGTTTTTAAAGGAACCTCCATATTGCTCTCCATAGTAGCTGTAAAGTATATATTCCCACCAACATGTAGAAGAGTTCCCTTTTCTTCACATCTTCTCCAGCATTTATTGTTTGCAGACTTTTTGATGAGGTCATACTTACTAGTGTGAGGTGAGACCTCACTATAGTTTTGATTTGCACTTCACTAATAATTGGGAAAAAAAAGTTATGACCTACCTAGATAGCATATTCAAAAGCAGAGACATTACTTTGCCAACTAAGGTCTGTCTAGTCAAGGCTATGGTTTTTCCAGTAGTCATGTGTGGATGTGAGAGTTGGACTGTGAAGAAGGCTGAGCGCTGAAGAATTGATGCTTTTGAACTGTGGTATTGGAGAAGACTCTTGAGTGTCCCATGGACTGCAAGGAGATCCAACCAGTCCATTCTGAAGGAGATCAGCCCTGGGATTTCTTTGGAAGTAATGATGCTATAGCTGAACCTCCAGTACTTTGGCCACCTCATGCGAAGAGTTGACTCATTGGAAAAGACTCTGATGCTGGGAGGAATTGGGGGCAGGAGGAGAAGGGGACGACAGAGGATGAGATGGCTGGATGGCATCATGGACTCGATGGACACGAATCTGAGTGAACTCCGGGAGTTGGTGATGGACAGGGAGGCCTGGCATGCTGCAGTTCTTGGGGTTGCAAAGAGTCAGACATGACTGAGCAACTGAACTGAACTGAACTGAACTGAATAATTAAAGATGTTGACCATCTTTTCATGTGCTTTTTGGCTATCTATGTATTTGTTGGAGAATGTCTGTTTTAATCTTCTGTCCATTTTTTGATTGAGATTTTTGTTTTAATATTGAGCTGCATGAACTGTTTATGTATTTTGGAGAGTAATCCACTTCAGCAACTTATTTGCAAATATTTATCCCCATTTTTCAGGATGTCTTTGCAGTGTTGTTTATGGTTTTCTTTGCTGTACAAATCTTTTAAGCTTAACTCAGATGACCATTATATCTACTACTGGGGGCAGGAATCCCTTAGAAGAAATGGAGTAGCCATCATGGTCAACAAAAGAGTCTGAAATGCAGTACTTGGACGCAATCTCAAAAACGACAGAATGATCTCTGTTTGTCTCCAAGGCAAACCATACAATATCACAGTTATCCAAGTCTGTGCCCCAACCAGTAACCCTGAAGAAGCTGAAGTTGAATGGTTTTATGAAGACCTACAAGACCTTTTAGAACTAACACCCCAAAAAGATGTCCTTTTTATTCTAGGGGACTGGAATGCAAAAGTAGGAAGTCAAGAAACACCTGGAGTAACAGGCAAATTTGGCCTTGGAATGTGGAATGAAGCAGAGCAAAGATTAATAGACTTTTGCCAAGAAAATGCACTGGTCATAGCAAACATCCTCTTCCAACAACCCAAGAGAAAACGCTACACATAGACATCACCAGACGGTCAAAACTGAAATCAGATTGATTCTATTCTTTGCAGCCAAAGATGGAGAAGCTCTATAGAGTCAGCAAAAACAAGACCAGGAGGTGACTGTGGCTCAGATCATGAACTCCTTATTACCAAATTCAGACTCAAATTGAAGAAAGTAGGGAAAACCGCTAGATCATTCAGTTATGACCTAAATCAAATCCCTTATGGAAGTGAGAAATAGATTTAAGGGCCTAGATCTGATAGATAGAGTGCCTTATGAACTATGGAACGAGATTTGTGACATTGTACAGGAGACAGGGATCAAGACCATCCCCATGGAAAAGAAATGCAAAAAAGCAAAATGTCTGTCTGGGGAGGCCTTACAAATAGCTGTGAAAAGAAGAGAGGCGAAAAGCAAAGGAGAAAAGGAAATATATAAGCATCTGAATGCAGAGTTCCAGAGAATAGCAAGAAGAGATAAGAAAGCCTTCTTCAGCAATCAATGCAAAGAGATAGAGGAAAACAACAGAATGGGAAAGACAAGAGAACTCTTCAAGAAAATTAGAGATACCAAGGGAACATTTCATGCAAAGATGGGCTCGATAAGTGACAGAAATGATATGGACCTAACAGAGGCAGAAGATATTCAGAAGAGGTGGCAAGAATACACAGAAGAACTGTACAAAAAAGATTTTCACGACCCAGATAATCATGATGGTGTGATCACTAATCTAGAGCCAGACATCCTGGAATGTGAAGTCAAGTGGGCCTTAGAAAGCATCACTATGAACAAAGCTAGTGGAGGTGATGGAATTCCAGTTGAGCTGTTTCAAATCCAGAAAGATGATGCTATATAAGTGCTGCACTCAATATGCCAGCAAATTTGGGAAAGTCAGCAGTGGCCACAGGACTAGAAAAAGTCAGTTTTCATTCCAGTCTCAAAGAAAGGCTATGCCAAAGAATGCTCAAACTACCACACAATTGTACTCATCTCACACACTAGTAAAGTAATGCTCAAAATTCTCCAAGCCAGGCCTCAGCAATACATGAACCGTGAACTTCCTGACCCTCAAGCTGGTTTTAGAAAATGCAGAGGAATGAGGGATCAAATTGCCAACATCCACTGGATCATGGATTCATGTCAATGTATGGTAAAACCAATATAGTATTGTAAAGTAAAATAAAGTAAAAATAAAAATTTTTAAAAAAGCAAGAAAGTTCCAGAAAAACATCTAGATCTGCTTTATTGACTATGCCAAAGCCTTTGACTGTGTGAATCACAATAAACTGTGGAAAATTCCGAGAGTGATGGGAATAGCAGACCACCTGACCTGCCTCTTGAGAAACCTATATAGAGGTCAGGAAGCAACAGTTAGAACTGGATATGGAACAACAGACTGGTTCCAAATAGGAAAAGGAGTACGTCAAGGCTGTATATTGTCACCCTGCTTATTTGACTTATATGCAGAGTACATCCTGAGAAACGCTGGACTGGAAGAAACACAAGCTGGAATCAAGATTGCCTGGAGGAATATCAATAACTTCAGATATGCAGATGACACCACCCTTATGGCAAAAAGTGAAGAGGAACTAAAAAGCCTCTTGATGAAAGTGAAAGAGGAGAGTGAAAAAGTTGGCTTAAAGCTCAACATTCAGAAAACGAAGATCATGACATCTGGTCCCATCACTTCATGGGAAATAGACGGGGAAACAGTGGAAACAGTGTCAGACTTTATTTTGGGGGGCTCCAAAATCACTGTAGATGGTGACTGCAGCCATGAAATTAAAAGACGCGTACTCCTTGGAAGAAAAGTTATGACCAACCTTGATAGCATATTCAAAAACAGAGACATTACTCTGCCGACTAAGGTCCGTCTAGTCATGGCTATGGTTTTTCCTGCGGTCATGTATGAATGTGAGAGTTGGACTGTGAAGAAGGCTGAGTGCCGAAGAATTGATGCTTTTGAACTGTGGTGTTGGAGAAGACTCTTGAGATCGAATCAGTCCATTCTGAAGGAGATCAGCCCTGGGATTTCTTTGGAAGGAATGATGCTAAAGCTGAAACTCTGGTACTTGGGCCACCTCATGTGAAGTGTTGGCTCATTGGAAAAGACTCTGATGCTGGGAGGAATTGGGGGCAGGAGGAGAAGGGGACGACAGAGGATGAGATGGCTAGATGGCATCACTGACTCGATGGACGTGAGTCTGAGTGAACTCTGGGAGTTGGTGATGCACAGGGAGTCCTGGTGTGTTGTGATTCATGGGGTCGCAAAGGGTTGAACATGACTGAGCGACTGAACTGAACTGAACTGAGGTCCCATTAGTTTATCTTTCGCTTTCATTATTCTAAGAGGTTGATCAAAAAAGATCTTGCTGCAATTCATGCCAGAAAGTGTTCTCCGTAAGTTTTCATCTAAGAGTTTTATATTGTTTGGTGTTACATGTAAGTCTGTAATCCATTTGAGTTTACTTTTGTGTTAGAGAGTATTCTAATTTTATTCTTTTATACATAGCAGTCCAGTTCTCCCTATGTTTTCATCAAAGAGTTTATATTGTCTGGTGTTACATGTATGTCTGTTATCCATTTTGAGTTTAGTTTTGTGTTAGGGAGTGTTGTAATTTTATTCTTTTACACATAGCAGTCCAGTTTTCCCAGCACCACTCATTGAAGAGACTGTCTTTTTCCATTGTATATTCTTGCTTTCTTTGCCATACATGACC
Organism: Capra hircus; assembly: GCF_001704415.2. Taxonomy (NCBI): domain Eukaryota; kingdom Metazoa; phylum Chordata; class Mammalia; order Artiodactyla; family Bovidae; genus Capra; species Capra hircus. The sequence continues at coordinate 13,726,496 of NC_030819.1, forward strand.
ACAGGTGCATGGATTTATCTCTGGACTTTCTGTCCTGTTCCGTTGATCTATAGTTCTGGTTTTGGTGCCAGTAGCATACTGTTTCAATTACTGTAGCTTTGTAGTATAGTCTGAAGACAAGGAGATTGATTCCTCCCAGCTTTGTTTTTCTTCTTTGTTTTCCTCAAGATTGCTTTGGCTTTTGATGGTATTTTGTGTTTCCATATAAAATGTAAAAGTTTTTGTTCTAATTCTATGAAAAATGCCACTGGTAATTTGATAGGGATTTCACTGAATCTGTAGATTACTTTGGGTAGCTTGTTTATTTTTTTTATTTATAGTAGGTCTTTGTTGAGATCTTTCATCTTATTATCTTTTTTAAATGGCATAGGTCCATACAACTATAGTAAGCTGACCTTCTGTAGTGTCCTGTAGGTGGATGGAGAGACCTAAATTTACTGTTAAGCTTTTTGTGTAGCTTAGAGTTTAGGTTTAACTTTAGGGCTACTTGGATCTCTTGGTTGTAAATGTCTGGTGTACTGGGGAGAGAAAGATTCTCTGTAGCAAAGAATAGTGTCATCACTGCTGTGTGGGTACCAGATGAGCAGCTGTTGGTGTGCATGGCATGAATTCACCATCCCTAACTATTCCATAGCAATAACCCTGAATCAGTCTTTGAAAATGGAACAACGAGAGTAATACTTTAGATTTAAAAGCACTGGCTCTTAGAACCCATTGCCTTGTTTTTGTGGTTGCAAAGGCACCTACTTTAGATGTAGAAAGTGGGATTATATAATGAAAATTGAAGCCGTAAGAACGAAAATATGAATAATGCCATGTAAAAGTGAAAGCCACTCGGTTGTGTCCGATTCTGTGTGACCCCATGGACTGTTGCCTGCCAGGCTTCTCTGTTCATGGAATTCTCCAGGCAAGAATAGTGGATTGAGCTGTGCCATTCCCTTCTCCGAGTGATCTTCATGATCCAGGGATTGACCTCGGTCTCCTGCATTGCAGGCAGATTCTTTACCAACAGAACCACCAGGAATGCCCTTGACTAATGACATGACCCTCACCTATATAATACTGTTAAGTATATCTCAGTACAGTTGGGATTAATAGGAGAAAGGACAGAAATGGTAAAGACCTATGAGAAGCAGGATAGATTAGGAAGAGCTGGCAATAATACACAGAAAAACTGTACAGAAAAGATCTCAATGACCCAGATAACCATGATGGGATGGTAACTCACCTAGATCCAGACTTCCTAGAGTGTGAAGTGGGCCTTTGAAAGCATTACTACTAATAAAGCTAGTGGAGATGATGAATTCCAACTGAGTTATTTCAAATCCTAAAAGGTGATGCTGTTGAAGTGCTGCACTCATATATCAGCACATTTGGAAAACTTAGCAGTGGCACCAGGACTGGAAATGGTCAGTTTTCTATCCAATCCCAAAGATGGGCAATGCCAAAGAATGTTCAGACTACCATATAATTGCACTCATTTCGCATGCTAGTAAGGTAATGATCAGAATCCTTCAAGGAAGACTTAACAGTACGTGAAATGGAAACTTCGAGATGTACAGAGTGGGCTTAGAAAAGGCAGAGAAACCAGAGATCAAATTGCCAACATTTGATGGATCATAGAGAAAGCAAGAGAATTCCAGGAAACAATCTGCTTCATTGACTACAAAAGAAACAAAAATAAAAAAGCCTTTGATGGTGTGGATCACAACAAACTTGAAAATTCTGAAAGAGATAGGAATACCAGACCACTTTACCTGTCTCCTGAAAAACCTATATTCTAGTGAAGAGCAACAATTAGTACCAGACATGGAACAATGGACTGGTTCCAAATTGGAAAGAAGTACAACAAGGCTGTATATTGTTACCCTACTTATTTAACTTATATGCAGAATACATTATATGTAATTCTGGGCTGGATGACTCGCAAGCTGGAATCAGGATTTCCAGGAGAAATATCAATAACCCTAAATATGAGATGATACCACTGTAATGTCAGAGAGTGAACAGACTGAGAGTCTGTAGTAATAAAATATTCCACTAATAGAAAGAAGGCTGACTGCCAAAGAATTTATACTTTTTAATTGTGGTGCTAGAGAAGACTCTTCAGAGTCCTTTGGACTGCAAGGAGATCAAACCAGTCAGTTCTAAAGGAAATCAGTCCTGAATATTCATTGAAAGTGAAAGGTTGTTTCTGAACCACAAAAAGATGCCAGGATTCTTGGCCTCCAGAGGAGAATTCAATCTGGGGCCAGAGATGAGGCTTGATCACTCAGAGCTTTTGTGTAATAAAGTTTTATTAAAGTATAAAGGAGATAGAGAAAGCTTCTGACATAGGCATCAGAAGGGGGCAGAAAGAGTACCACCTTGCTAGTGTTAGCCATGGAGTTATATACTCTCTAATTAGTTGTTACAGTGAATCAAAAGAATGTCTGGAGGTTATAAAGACCTCACCTTACTGTCATGTAAGAATTGAAAAAAAAAAAAAAAAAAGACCTCACCAGATCTACGCCCATAATTTACATTTTAAAATAATAGGATTAACCAGAAGGTTTTTTCCAGAGACTGTCCTCAAGCAGAATACATTATGGTTATAAAATCCTAAGGAATGTAGAGGAAAAAAAAGTTTGTCCTTTCTTCCTCCATGAGAATTCCAGACCCCTCTCTCCTTGGGGACCCCTAGACTTCTTATCAACCTGCCTAGGAAATGACTGTCTCAAAAGGACTGATGATTAAGCTGAAGCTCCAATACTTTGGCCACTTGACACGAAGAGCTAACTCATTAGAAAAGACCCTGATGCTGGGAAAGATTGAAGGCAGGAGGAAAAGGGGACAACAGAGGATGAGATGGTTGGATGGCATCACCAATTCGATGGACATGAGTTTGAGCAAGCCCTGGAAGATAGTGAAGGACAGGGAAGCCTGGTGTGCTGCAGTCCATGGCATCGCAAAGAGTCAGACACAACTTAGTGACTGAATAATAACAACATTGTTAATTCTTTCTAAATTCATAATATTTTTAAAATTTACTTTTCATTTGGCCTCACTGGGTCTTAGTTAGGACACGTGCGATCTTCAGTCTCAGTTGTGACAGGCAGGACTTTAGTTGCAGCATGTGAGCTGTCAGTTGTAGAATGTGGAATCTAGTTCCCTAACCAGAGATTGAACCCAAGCCCCCTGAGTGGGAGCTTGGAGTCTTAGTTATTGGACCACCAGGGAAGTCCTTCATGGTGTTTTTTTTTTTTTTTTAACTGTATTGTTATCTCAATCCAGAGAAGTAATATTATGAGTAATACTATCATTACATCCACATGATTTAAAAATTATAAAGGAGTCTTCTCAGTACTATATATAAAGTAGATAACTAAAAAGGACCTTCTGTATTGCAAAGGGAACTCTACTTGATACTCTGTAATGACATATATGGGAAAATAGCTTTAAAAGAGTGGAATATATATATATATATATATATATATATGAAAGTGAAAGTGAATCCCTCAGTTGTGTCCGACTCTTTGCGACCCCATGAACTATAGCCCACTAGGCTCCTCTATCCATGGGATTCTCCAGGCAAGAATACTGGAGTGGATTGCCATTTCCTTCTCCAGGGGAACTTCCTGACACAGGGATCGAACCCGGGTCTCCCACATTGTAGGCAGACACTTTACCGTCTGAGCCATCCTGCTTACAGCTAATTCACATTACTGTACACCTGAAACTAACACAACTTTGTAAATCAACTATACTCCATTAAAACTTATAAAAATAAAGGAGTCTTCTTCATAAAGTGACAGGAGATGTGTGAGGGGTTGAGAAGGAGACTGACATCATTCCTCTTCTTCCTCATTTAGCTTTGGATCTCGGGGAGGTTGGCCTGGTGCTGTCTCTCACCCTCACACTCACAGGGATGTTCCAGTGGTGCGTCAGGCAAAGTGCTGAAGTGGAGAATATGGTGATGTTTATCTTTCCATTCTTAGCATTTTCAAGTCTTCTTGCTGTTAAATGGCATAAAAGGAATTCTTATGTAAAATAATAAAACTATTAGTTTTACATCATAGTTAACAAAGTTTTTCAACATTCTTCTCCATCTGCTTAAAGTTAATGTAAAATAAACTATATACATCTTTTCTCAGTCTTATGTGTGCCATGTCAGAAGGTTTTATATTTGTCACAAGCTGCCCTCAAATACAATAAATGTCTCTGTAGGAGGGAGGTTCTGAAATCCTGGAGAGAATCTAATTTCTTAGCAGCTTATCTTTATTTCTTAATGGGTGATTTCTCATATTGTTTAAAATAACAAATTAAGTTTTTTGAGGTTTCTTTAATTAATATGTTCCTCTATTCTGCACCTCCCCCATTTTATCATTTATCCTTATATGTATTTCTTTCTTTCTTTTTTTTTTTTTATCCTTATATGTGTTGAACACCTGCATTTGCTGGTGGCCCATCTCTCTGGTAGGATAAGCTCCCTCTCAGAATGTGCTCTCAAAGATGTGGAGTCATGGTTGTTTAGGAGGCCTTAGCCAATATATAAAGTATACATTTTTGAATATTTTCAGGTTCTCCTAAAGGAAGAAAAACAATAATAATGAAACATTTCCATTTCTCTCTTCTAATAGAATAGAAAATAATAATTACATGGAGGTTTGATGACCATCCAGTTCTATTATCTATAACATGTGGCCTTTCTGTAGCCACATATCACTGATTGATGTCCATAAATATTCTTTTCTTTGACAAAATGCTCTTGCTTTCATTCAAGTGTAAAAAGCACATCAATAAAATCTTGCCATTCATTTCTGTAATTCTTTTAGTGTTAATAAAAGGTGAAGGAAGTAGCTGTAAGTAAAAATGTTAAAGATGATGAACAGATATGCAAATCATCCAAGGCCTCATCAAACTCCTACTTCTGTCCTTTGTGGATACTAAGACCTGGGAAATTCTGAACCACATAAAAGTAGATATAAGCCATATAAAAGCAAAATGTCTCATTTCCAGTCTCTGAATATCCATAAACAAGACCTTCTGGCACTAACTCATGTGATGTCATATGTTTCAGATGATTTCAGTAGAAAGAGTGATTGAATATACAGACCTTGAGGAAGAAGCATCCTGGGAATATGAGTTTCGTCCACCACCATACTGGCCCCCTGAAGGAAACATTGTTTTTGATAATATTAACTTCAGGTACAGCTTGTCTGGGCCTCTGGTATTGATGGACCTGGGAGCACTCACTGACCCAAGAGAAAAGGTTTGTTTAAGCCATTTGACTCTTTAAATCCAGCTAAAGGTTTAGCACCACATCTGCTCTTGGCTTCCTTGTCATTGTGTCAGGGGGACTCTGTTCCTAATGAATGCAGATTAGATCAGTGAAATGTAGGTGAACCTTTCTTGGAAACTGACCATGGAATGCAGATACCAGCATTTTTTATCCCATGTTGTGAGTGCCTTCATGGTGGTTGGTGGGCCCTGGTCTCCTGGGCTCAATTTTAACCTGACCATGACGCTATATGTAACAAATGATTATTCATAAGAAGTCTGGGAAGTCAGTCTTAGATCCCTGTCCCTGACATTCCAATATCTCCTTTCCATCTTTTCTTTTTTTCTATTTCTGAAATCTTCTCTTCCTCCCATGATGTCCTCTGGTTGCCACCTGCTCCTCTGTCCCTTGGCCTTTTCTGTAGACTTGTCCTCCACTCACTCACGCTGAGCTGTCATTCCCCTGCCCTTGCCCAACAGACTGTTTCTTTCTTTACACAGATCTGATCCTTACTGGCCTGGGCGAGCTGCTGCTGGAACTGGAACACAGCCCCAAGTCCACTCCAGCAAGGGCTGTGGGGTGAGCTTGTTGTTACTAGAGTAGAGCCCAGAATCACGACTCAGTCAGGGCTGAGAAACCAGGGCCTCTGATGAAGGCAGGTCATAGAGATTTGCTCAAAGTTAAAATAAAATTGAAGAGAGCAGGGAAGATCCACATGGGAGATGGCAGAGAGGCTTGTGACCTGGACCTGCCAGTGTCCATGTCTGCTTCTGTTCTTTTATACTCAGCTTGAGGCTGGATGAAGCACAAGCTGCAATCAAGATTGCTAGGAGAAATATCAATAACCTCAGATATGCAGATGATACTACCCTTATGGCAGAAAACAAAGAAAAACTAAAGAGCCTCTTGATGAAAGTGAAAAAAGAGAGTGAAAAAGTTGGCTTAAAGCTCAACATTCAGAAAACAAAGGTCATGGCATCTGGTCCCATCACTTCATGGCAAATAGATGGGGAAACAGTGAAGAGTGGCTGACTTTATTTTTCTGGGCTCTAAACTCACTTCAGATAGTGATTGCAGCCATGAAATTAAAAGATGCTTATTCCTAGGAAGGAAAGTTATGACCAAACTAGACAGCATATTGAAAAGCAGAGACATTACTTTGCCAACAAAGGTCCATCTAGTCAAAGCTATTGTTTTTCCAGTAGTCAGGTATGTATGTGAGAGTTGGACTATAAAGAAAGCTGAGTGCCGAAGAATTGATGCTTTTGAACTGTGGTGTTGGAGAAAACTCTTGAGAGTCCCTTGGACTGCAAGGAGTTCCAACCAGTCCATCCTAAAGGAAATGAGTCCTGAATATTCATTGGAAGGACTGATGCTGAAGCAGAAACTCCAATACTTTGGCCACCTGATGCAAAGAACTGACTCCTTAGAAAAGACCCTGATGCTGGGAAAGATTGAGGGCAGGAGGAGAAGGGGATGACAGAAGATGAGATGATTGGATTGCATCACCGACTCAATGGACACGAGTTTGAGTAAACCCAGGAGTTGGCAGTGGACAGGGAAGCCTGGTGTGCTGCAGCCCATGGGGTCACAGAGTTGGACATGAATGAGTGACTGAATGAAACTGAACTGAACTGAGGCCCTTGGCCTGAACCAGGGCAGAGTCTTGAAGAAGAAAATAAACCAGAGCAGACAAGTTGGTAGGAAGCTCCTCTTCACCTCCCTCTGTAGTCAGTATGTCTCCTGACTTACACACACTGCTACACTCAGGTTGTGTGTTGGTTCTCCCAAAGCACCATGTCCTTCCAGCTTCCAGTGTGCACATGCTGCCCTCTGCCTCAAAGACCTATCCCCTCCATCATCTGGATGGTAAAAGTCTCCTCATTTTCTGAGTTGAATCTAATGCATCTTTGAGACTCTCAATTCTTCCTTCAGTTCAGTTCAGTCACTCACTTGTGTCTGACTCTTTGTGACCCCCATGAATTGCAGCACGCCAGGCCTCCCTGTCCATCACCAACTCCCAGAGTTCACTCAGATTCGTGTCCATCGAGTCCATGATGCCATCCAGCCATCTCATCCTCTGTCGTCCCCTTCTCCTCCTGCCTCCAATCCCTCCCAGCATCAGAGTCTTTTCCAATGAGTCAACTCTTCCCATGAGGTGGCCAAAGTACTGGAGTTTCTGCTTCAGCATCAGTCCTTCCAATGAACACCCAGGACTGATCTCCTTTAGGATAGACAGATTGAATCTCCTTGCAGTCCAATGGACTCTCAAGAGTCTTCTCCAACACCACAGTTCAAAAGCACCAATTCTTTGGCACTTAGCTTTCTTCACAGTCCAACTCTCACATCCACACATGTCTACTGGAAAAACCATAGCCTTGACTAGACGGACCTTAGTCGGCAAAGTAATGTCTCTGTTTTTGAATATGCTATCTAGGTTGGTCATAACTTTCCTTCCTAGGAGTAAGTGTCTTTTAATTTCATGGCTACAGTCACCATCTGCAGTGATTTTGGAGCCCCCAAAACTAAAGTCTGACATTGTTTCCACTGTTTCCCCATCTATTTCCCATGAAGTGATGGGACCAGATGTCATGATCTTCATTTTCTGAATGTTGAGCTTTAAGCCAACTTTTTCACTCTCCTCTTTCATTTTCATCAAGAGAGTCTTTAGTTCCTCTTCACTTTCTGCCATAAGGGTGGTGTCATCTGCATATCTGAGGTTGTTGATATTTCTCCCGGCAATCTTGTTTCCAGCTTGTGTTTCTTCCAGTCCAGCGTTTCTCATGATGTCCTCTGCATATAGGTTAAATAAGCAGGGTGACAATATACAGCCTTGACGTACTCCTTTTCCTATTTGGAACCAGTCTGTTGTTTCATGTCTAGTTCGAACTGTTGCTTCCTGACCTGCATATAGGTTTCTCAAAAGGCAGATCAGATGGTCTGGTATTCCCATCTCTTTCAGAATTTTCCACAGTTTATTGTGATCCACACAGTCAAAGGCTTTGGCATAGTCAATAAAGCAGATCTAGATGTTTTTCTGGAGCTCTCTTGCTTTTTCTTTGATCCAGAGGATGTTGGCAATTTGATCTCTGGTTCCTCTGCCTTTTCTAAAACCAGCTTCTTCTTTTAACAGCATTCGCAGTACACCTATGTTCATAGCCCCCGAAAGTTGGAAGGAACTCAATCCTTACAGTTAAATACTCAATGAGTGACTTTTACCTTCATCTTCACCTTAAATGGAGAAGGATATGGCAACGCACTCCAGTGTTTTTGCCTGGAGAATCCCAGGGAGCCTGGTGGGGACTTGGGGAGCTGGAATAGGGAGTTATTTGTTTAATGGGTATAGAATTTCAGTTTTACAAGGCATACAAAAGATTCTCATTGCACACCAAGTAGATGTATTGAACATTAAACTGCCCACTTAAAAATGGTGAAGTAATTTTATGTTATGTTAACTTTATCACAATTAACATGTAAGATAGCATCTGTGTCTTGCTTTGTAATTTGAGGTCTGTATCTCACAGTACCTTCAGGCTTCATGAAATCAAGGAGTATCTTATTTTCATCTTGGTTCCCAAGATGGTGGCATTCTACAGGGCATAGAGAGGGTCCCCAGGGACTGCTGTCTGTGAGGGTGAGTAACACACAGGTGTGAGCAGCAAGTAACCAGAACATACACACAAGGCTACTGTGTAAACAACTGAAAGAACTGCTCTTTAACGCTTTCCACCACCACCCCCCTAGTTGACTATAGCTGTAATTTAATCAATGATACCCTTGTAACATGAAAATAAATATTCAACTTATTGCCAAATTGATACCCAGGGAGCAGCTTTAGTTAGTTGTAGCACTAAAGGTGACTTATAATTATTTCCAATTCCACTGTAGATCAGGAAGAGGCTGAGGACTGTTTTCTTGGGAAAACATTAACCACTGCTCTTGATACAATCCTGTCCCTGAGAGCACTGTAGGTGATGTTAGCTTACTCTCAGACAATGTGTCTGTCAGATTTCCTGTTGTAAATGTGATTCTGTTAACTTGCACTTGTCTTAAATTTTCCCCAAAGCGGTAAAATAGGAATTATTTAAGAAACTGTAGTACAACTGAAGAACATAATAGATTCTATTCTACCTTCTTAAAATCTGCAAAAATAGGATTATTGAGATTCTTTTAAAAAATATAAATTTATTTATTTTAATTGGAGGCTAATTACTTTACAGTATTGTATTGTTTTTGCCATACATCAACATGAATCTGCCATAGGTGTACACATGTAATGTTTGAGGGCAAATTTAATTTGGAAACTGAATTAATAGCTGTGGTAACTTGACTTTAATATCTGACTTGGTCCACTTGCTGTATCACCATTAGCTTAATTTCTGTGTTTGGAGATGATGCCTGGGCAGTGTGTTCATGAAATCATTCTATTCTACCTGTGAACATCCCAGATTCCCTCTCCTACTAACCTGCTTTACCCCATCACTCTGGGTCACCCCTTTGGTGTTGGATTTGATTGAAAAGGGCTGCTCTGGAGGATGTGGGAGTGAGCCTGCCCAGCAGAAATGGGACTTTATTCTCTTTGCAATGTTTCCTCTGCTGTCCTGATTCCTGAACATTAGAGTCAATAGGAAAGTGTAGTAGGTTCTACATGGGATTCTAATTCATGGAGGAAATAGCAAGTAAAAATAAAGACCTAAAATCAGATAAATAGCACCTTAATCTTCCTGGTTAGATTCTGAACATTGTCTGCATTTTTCATTTAGATGGTTTTTTGATTGATATAATGATTTTAGAGTTCTGGGCCATTTTAAAGCATTTTCCAGCTCTCGAGATAGATTGGTTTTCTTGCTCAGAGGTCTCACTTGTATAATACACTTTTAGAGATGCTTGGTAGATCTTGCTGTAATGTGCAAAAATATTAGTTTCCCACATTTTCTCCTTTTTTACATAGTATCTCCTCAGCAACCCCTCCCCTCACTCCCAGATTGTCCCACTTCTCCTGCCAGCTTCCTCATTCCTTGTGACTCCCACTGTGGTGTCAGGGCCAGCAGCACCTGCATCACCTTGGAGCTTCTTAGAAATGCAGAGTCTCAGGCCTACTCAGACCTCTTGACTCAGCACTGCATTTGAACGTGACCTCCTGGTGAAGTCCTTTCTCTCTCATAGGCATTTCTGATAAGTGATAACCTGTGATTTCCATTAAATGTCCTTTGATAGTTTGAAATTGAGCTCAAGAGTTACCCAAGCCCTGTTATGACTGAACATGAGGCTCTAGAAAGTTCTGTGCCACTTACCCTATAGATTTATGTATTTTCATATTTTTCAAATTTTACCTTTACATTATAACTCAACTCTGTGTGATTCTACTGTATTTCTTTGCATCCTCTCAGTGGAGTCTGTACTCATCACAGGCAGTTTTCATCCTGCTCCCACCTTCCCCACACCAGCCTCCTGCAGGGACTGGAAGGATTTCCCACAAAATCAGCCCTGCCTGGACATGGAGTCAGAGAGCCAGCGCAGCAGCGTATATGCAGCTCTTTCACCACCTGATAGGATCAATAAGGAGCCTTGCTCCCTGAGCCGGCCATGAGGTCTCTTTGGCTCATTTCCCAGGAACCGTTGCCCCACTTAGCTGCAGGTTCTCTTCCAGCCCGGCTGTAGGTGCTGGTTCTTCCTGCTGACAGTCAGCCCAGCTGACCTCAAGTACTCTCTCTGCTCAGGGATGTCATCCCTCTTGTCCCACTCACCATGTTATATGTACCCATGTCCACATCATGCTCCAACTCTCTGGCCACAGGATCTCTAGGGTAAGCCTGTTCCTATAACTGCAGCTATACCTCTCCCCACTTTTTCTGTTTTAGCTACACAGAGACATGATAAGATACCAGGCCATCCAGGTTTAAAGAGTTCATCAGCAGAACAGAAACGAGGCTGATAGGCGTGGGTTTGACTCTCATCCTATGACTTAATGGACTCTAAAATTTCAGCCAAACTAATTAAGATTTACTTTTCTCTTTTGAAAAATGGAATCAATAAGACCTAACATTGACTTGTTGTATGACTTAAACAAGATAAGACATGTATAGCACCCAGCACAGGGATCAGAGTAAATGCTTGGACAATGATGGTTGTAGTTTGCATACTGTATAAAATGATCATAACCACTTACATAGTGAAAGTTGTTGTCTGTCCCATGAGAATGAGGTGTTGGCCATTTGAAGTTGTATTCATGGATATGGGATTCATCTGCTATGTTTGTCTTTGTCCAGCTTATCATATTCTTAAATAATATGATAATAGATCTTCCATAAATTTCTATGGCCTGATTAAAAATCTCAGCTTCCTATGGAAACTTCTTTGTCTCAGGATTCCACAGGTAATACAAATAAGACAAAGTCAAGTCCAATACACATACTGCTGTCAACATATACAGTCCAGTTGAAGAAAGAAGAAAATGGCTATATTCATTTTATAAGCTAGAAGGCAGTCAGAATTTTTACAGACGTTTAGGAAAAGATAATGTCTGTTAGTATTGGGATAAGCACACGGGAGGACAGGGAGAGCATTTCTGAAGGATTAGGCATGTGAGACAGACTTAGTGATGTATGGTTAGGGTTTCAGCAGGTGGAAATGCGTGTGAAAGGCATTCTGGGAGGTGAGACCAGCATAAGCAAAGACAGGACGTATTTTCTCATTCAACCCTCAAAATTTCTTAGTGACCCCAAGGAAGCTGACTTATGAACATGAAGGATGGAGAGGTCAGTTGGGACAGTTTTGTAGAAGAGAAGTCCTGGGGCAGAATGACACAGAGCTGACCTTTGGGAATTTAATCTGAGAAGTGAGTACACATGGACCAGAGTGGACAGGTGGAGGGGTGGGGCAGGGAACCTCCAATAAGATGTCCTGGGAAAATGACTCTGCTTTTTGGAATCAAGGTAATGTCAATTAAAACAAAGCTGTAACACTGAGGTTTGCGAATTTACAGGGAAATGGATGAAAGTAGGAAATGGTATTTCTGGAGGACTACGTTGGCAATACTTAACAGTTTCCTCTAAAAATGTACATATTCTCAGCAATTCCACATCTGAGAACTTATCTGTAGCAAATAACTGAGATTGTTTGCAAAGATTAACTTCAAGGATATTTAACACAGAGTTATTTATAATAGCAAAATATTTAGACACTAAATATCCACCACTGGTCACAGCAAACACCCTCTTCAAACAGCACAATAGACGACTCTACATATGGGCATCACCAGATGGTCAATATCAATATCAGATTGATTATAGTCTCTGCAGTCGAAGATGGAGAAGCTGTATACAGTCAGCAATAACAAGACCAGGAGCTGACAGTAGCTCAGATCATGAATGCCTTGTTGCCAAATTCAGACTGAAATTGAAGAAAGTAGGGAAAACCACTGGACCATTCAGGTATGATCTAAATCAAATCCCTTATGATTATACAGTGGAAGTGACAAATAGATTCAAGGGATTAGACCTGATAGAGTGCCTGAAGAGCTATGAACAGAGGTTCGTGACATTGTACAGGAGGCAGTGATAAAGACCATCCCCAAGAAAAAGAAATGCAAAAAGGCAAAATGGTTGTCTGAGGAGGCCTTAACAAATAGTTGAGAAAAGAAGAGAAGTGAAAGGCAAAGGAGAAAAGGAAAGATATACCCATTTGAATACGGAGTTCCAAAGAATAGCAAGGAGAGATAAGAAAGCCTTCCTCAGTGATCAAGCAAAGAAATAGAGGAAAACAATAGAATGGGAAAGATCTCTTCAAGAAAACTAGAGACACCAAGGGAATATTTCATGCAAATATGGGCAAAATAAAGGACAGAAACTGTATAGACCTAACAGAAGCAGAAGATATTAAGAAGAGGTGGCAAGAATACCAGAAGAACTATACAAAAAAGATCTTTGTGACCCAGATAACCATGATGGTGTGATCACTCACCTAGAGCCAGACATCCTGAAATGTGAAGTCAAGTGGGCTTAGGAAGCATCACTATGAACAAAGTTAGTGGAGGTGATGGAATTTCAGTTGAGCTATTTCAAATCCTAAAAGATGATGCTATTAAAGTGCTAACTCAATATGCCAACAAATTTGGAAAACAGCACTGGCCACAGGACTGGAAAATGTCAGTTTTCAATCCAATCCCAAAGAAGGGAAATATCAAAGAATGTTCAGTCTACTGCACAATTGCACTCATCTCACACGCTAGTAAAGTAATGCTCAAAATTCTCCAAGCTAAGCTTCAACAGTACATGAACTGAGAACTTCCAAATGTTGAAACTGGATTTAGAAAAGGCAAAGGAACCAGAGATCAAATTGCCAACATCTTTTGGATCATCAAAAAAGCAAGAGAGTTCCAGAAAAACATCTATTTCTGCTTTTTTGAGTAGGCCAAAGACTTTGACTGTGTGGATCACAACAAAATGTGGAAAATTCTTAAACAAATGGGAATACCAGACCACTTTATCTACTTCCTGAGAAATCTATATACAGGTCAAGAAACAACAGTTAGAACTGGACATGGAACAATAGACTGGTTCCAAATTGGGAAAGGAGTATGTCAAGGCTGTATAATGTCACCCTGCACATTTAGCTTCTATGCAGAGAACATCATGTAAAATGCTGGGCTGGATGAAGCACAAGCTGGAATCCAGACTGCCAGGAGAAATATCAATAACCTCTGATATGCAGATGACACCACCCTGTGGCAGAAATCTAAGAGGAACTGAAGAGCTTCTTGATGAAAGTGAAAGAGGAGAGTGAAAAAGCTGGCTTAAAACTCAACATTCAAAAAACGAAGATCTTGACATCTGGTCCTATCACTTCATGGCAAATAAATGGGGAAACAATGGAAACAATGACAGACTTTACTTTCTTGGGCTCCAAAACCACTGCAGATGGTGATTGTAGCCATTACATTAAAAGACACTTGATCCTTGGAAGAAAAGCTATGACCAACCTAGACAACATATTAAAAAGCAGAGACATTACTTTGCTGATGCAGGTCTTTCTAATCTCAGTTCAGTTCAGATCAGTTGCTCAGTTGTGTCCAGCTCTTTGTGACCCCATGGACCACAGCATGCCAGGCCTCCCTGTCCATCACTAACTCCCGGAGTTTATTCAAATGCATGTCCACCGAGTCAGTGATGCCATCCAACCATCTCATCCTCTTTCATCCACTTCTCCTCCCATCTTCAATCTTCCCCAGCATCAGGGTCTTTTCAATTGAGTCAGCTCTTGGCATCAGGTGGCCAAAATATTGGAGTTTCAGCATCAGTCCTTCCAATGAATGTTCAGGACTGGTTTCCTTTAAGGTAATCTAAAGTGAAAGAGGAGAGTGAAAAAGTTGGCTTAAAGCCTAACATTCAGAAAATGAAGATTATGGCATCCAGTCCCATCACTTCATGGGAAATAGATGGGGAAACAGTGGAAACAGTGTCAGACTTTATTTTTGGGGGGCTCCAAAATCACTGCAGATGGTGATTGCAGCCATGAAATTAAAAGATGCTTACTGCTTGGAAGAAAAGTTATGACCAACCTAGATAGCATATTCAAAAGAAGAGACATTATTTTGCCAACTAATGTCCATCTAGTCAAGGCTATGGTTTTTCCAGTAGTCATGTATGGATGTGAGAGTTGGACTGTGAAGAAGGCTGAGCACCGAAGAATTGATGCTTTTGAACTGTGGCGTTGGAGAAGACTCTTGAGAGTTCCCTGAACTGCACAGAGATCAAACCAGTCAATCCTAATGGAAATCAGTCCTGAATATTCATTGGAAGGACTGATGCTGAAACTGAAGGTCTAATACCTTGGCCACCTGATGTAAAGAACTGACTATTAGAAAAAAACAAACAAACAAACTGATGCTGAGAAAGATTGAAGGCAGGAAGAGAAAGGGACAAAAGAGGGTGAGGTGGCTGGATTTCAGCATTATCTTGATGGATATGAGTTTGAGCAAGTTCCAGGAGTTTGTGATGAACAGGGAATCCTGTTGTGCTGCAGTCCATGGGCTGGCAAAGAGTTAGACATGACTGAGTGACTGAACTGAACTGAGAATATTTGTTCAACTATCACATATACTGTAATATTATATAGCCATTTAAAATATTTTTATGAAATACTAAATGAAAATGCATTGTAACAGTATGTTCATACTCTTCTTATTTTGTTTAAATATGTGAATTTGTGTCTTTAAGAACACATATGCAATTCTAGAAAGTAAATACATTAACATCTTAAGAATGGTTTTATCAGACTTTTAGAGTATAGCTATATTTACTTTTCAAATTCATTTGCACTGATTATGATTAAGGAACAAGTTTGTTTTATTTTGTTTTTTAAAAGATAATGCAGCCTGACACTCAGGTAGTGCATGTGGACCTTAAAATGAGGGATTGAGCCATGAAACATTTCAAGAGTATAGTCTTAAGGGCTTGCAGCATGCTGGACTCAGGGAAAGCAGGAAGTAAGGTAGATAGTTGTGCCTATGATCCTGGGAAAGAAATAGAGTGGGAAAGTCAGAGAAAGTGGCTCTTTTGTGTGGGGCATTAGGTGTTGATCATGTTGAGTTTGATGTGTGGAGACAGATACAGGAGCAAGTGTCTAACAAGTTGTTGTGTCATCAGAGACAAACCCTGGCCTGGTTCCTTATAAATCCTGGGCTTTATAGCTTGGTTTTACTGGACATCATTTTAATTTCATAAAGTGAAATCACTTTCCCACAACATCTTGCTGATGGTACAACAGCTCCTGGTTTCCTGCCTCCTGCACTTGCCCACTATGGTCTAAGTGATTGGAAAAACAGAAAGGGGCTTTTGCAAAGCAGCTAAAATAAGATATTCTCCAAGTGTCTTTGGTGTTAGAAATGTAAACTTACTGATTCTGGTGACACTATCCATGTGAAATTGGTAAAACCCATTGGTGACTCAGATAAAACATTCAGACTATACTAATAGTTTTAATGATTTAACTGTAGAAATAGAGCCAGGTTTCCTTTGAGTTGCCTTTGGTGGGTTGGGGTTGGGGTGTGAAATGTGGCCACACAGCATGTGGGATCTTAGTTCCCTACTAGGGATTGAACCCATGTCCCCTCTAGTGGAAGCACAGAAACTTAACCACTGGACTGCTAGTGAAGTCCCTTGTTTCTTATTATTCTCCTTACTGGAGTTTGGAACCCACTGTCCTGTGGTCATGGACAGCCCTCAATGCCCCTACATATTTCAGTTCATTTATCCAAAGTCTGCAGATGTTCCTATTTGCATAAACAGATCAGTTTCAGTAGAGCTGATAACATGGAAACATACACACATTCTCATGGATACAGTTGTCACGTATGTCTTGATGTGTATTGATTTATGTGTGAAAACATCCAGAAAGACATACATATTTTTATTGTGCTTCACAGATAATGCTTCTTCTTTTCTTTTTTTTCAACAAACTGAACATTTATGACAACTCAGTGTTGAACAAGTACATTGGCACCATTTTCCCTACAGATTTGCTAACTTCATGTCTGTCTCCTTTTGGTAATTCTCACAATATTTCAAGCCCTTTTATTATTATTGTATTTGTTTTTCTGATCTGTGATCAGTGTTTTTTAATGTTGAGTTCAGTTCAGTTCAGTTCAGTCGCTTAGTTGTGTCCGACTCTTTGTGACCCCATGAATCACAGCACGCCAGGCCTCCCTGTCCATCACCAACTCCTGGTGTTTTCCCAAACTCATGTCCATCAAGTCGGTGATGCCATCCAGCCATCTCATCCTCTGTCGTCCCCTTCTCCTCCTGCCCCCAAATCCCTCCCAGCATCCAATGCTTTGGCTGCCTCATGCGAAGAACTTTTTTAATGTTACTACCCAATAAAGGCTTAGATGATGGTTAGCATTCTTTTCGCAATCAGTATTTGAGAATTAAGATATGAATATTGTTTTTTATACGTAATGCTATTGTGCACTAAGTAAACTACAACATAGTGCAAACATAACATTTTACAATTAATTTTATTTATTTATCTTTGGCTGGGCTGGGTCTTTGTTGCTGCTCTGGTTTTTTTTCCAGTTGTGATGAATGAGGGGTCACTAGTTGCAGTGAGAAGCTCTCTAGTTGCAGTGCCCAGGCTTCTCACTGCGGTGGCTTCTCTTGTTGTGGTTCCCGGGTCTAGGGCGTGTGGGCTTCAGTAGCTGTGGTGCAGCGGCTTAGTTGCTCTGTAGCATGTGGGATCTTCCTGGATTAGGGATTGAACCCATGTCTCCTGCATTGATGCGTATTAGTTGCTCAGTCGTGTCTGACTCCATTGTGACCCTATGGATTGTAGCCTGCCAGGCTCCTCTGTCCATGGAATTCTCCAGGCAAGAATACTGGAGTGGGTTTCCATTTCCTTTTCTGGGGAATCTGCCCAGCTCAGGGGTCAAACCTGAGTCTCCTGCATTGACAGGTGTGTTCTTTATAATTGAGCCACCAGAACAGCCCCAATCTTATCATTAGTGCACTGAATTTCTCTCTGCTTTGGTTTTAATGAATAGACTGATACTTGACATCTATCTTTCCAAGGTACAATTGCAAGTATTAATTTGTTTATAAAATACTTTTTGAACTGCTCCAGTGAAAGGTCCCATATAAGTAGCAAATGTTGTGTTGATGTTGACTCATTATGTGCATTTTGTCTACTGTCCTCTGTCTTATACTGAGATCTGCATTTTATAATTTTAAGATATTTTCTTTCAAGATAGAATATAATTAAGACATTTAATATTAGGAAGTGATTTAGCTTTTTACCAAAGAATAATTCCTCTTAAATACTAGGTCCTTGAAAAAGTGAATATTTGTTTATGCATAATACTTCTGACTTTATTTGTTGATATCTACATAAAATTAGTCTCATAATTCTCCAGGTCAAATTACCCAGGCTGTAGGAATAAATTTAATTTAAAAGCTGACTTCTTATGGACAGTTTAGGAGATTGCTGGCTTTTAACTGCCAGCAGATTGTCATTTTTAACTCTTCTTGGGACTAAGGGGCTCTCAACCAGGGGACAGTTGTTAGTGTCTGAAATTTTTGTTGCCACAGTTTGTTTAGGGAGCACTACTGGTATCTAGTGGGTAGAGTTCAAGGCTACTGTTAAACATCCTACAATACACAGGGCAAGCCCTATTCGCCCAACAATGAATTATCATAATGTCAGCAGTGCCATGGCTGAGAAACTTATAGAATACTCTTTATATAAAACTTTTAAAATTTATCATCAATAACCAGCATTTCTCCTAGGTTTGTTGCATTTTGTTAATTCTTAATCTCTCCTGGATCTCCTTACAGCTTGGCATTGTAGGAAGAACAGGAGCTGGAAAAAGTTCCCTCATCGCTGCCCTTTTTAGATTGTCAGAACCTGAAGGTGGTATTTGGATAGATGGGATCTGGACAAACAATATTGGACTTCATGATTTAAGGAAGAAAATGTCAGTTGCACCTCAGGTATGGAATCACATATTCTTTTTATGTCACCTAAGTTTACTTATTTTTATTTTTTCAAATTAAATGAAAGGGTTGATCCTTTTTACCCCTAGTAGAGCACATTTTTACAACGGGTATTTTCAACAGATACTTTCATCAGATACTAGGTTTTGTCTCTTTATTTGTTAGTTTTGTGTGCATGTGATTTAACAATTTATTGAGATGGATTTCTGGGCTCAGACTTCCTCAGGTTCCACAATTTTATCCACTGATAACCACATAATTCTGAGAACAAAAGGGTAAATTGTTTAGCACTTGAGAGGTTCCTATAGGGAAATGTGAATTTTTAGTGTCTTCCAGATAGAGCTTTGCTGTAGGAAATGAGGACATCTTTTCAAAGGTGATTGTGTCCCTGGAGAGTGTTCTGTGAAACTGTGGGGCTTTGAGATTTGCAGAGTGTATGGATGCTATGCAGAGACTTTGACAAATCAGCCATTAATAAGTAACTTTCTCCAGGCAGTCAGTACAGAATATTGAGGAAGAGAAAGGGACTTGGAATTCCACCTCTGTGCTCAGTTTTCTCTGTCTTACAAGGCCGCTAACAGTACCAACCCTTAGAGCTGTTCTGAGGGCAAAATAGGTCAGTGCATGGTATAGAGTGCTTCACACTGAGACCCAATGTGTGGCTGCTGTGATGGTGCAGCATTGAATTGACCATATCCCCCTCAGCTCTGATTCTGTTTTCTTTTCTTCTGCTTCTTAAAAAGTATGACTTTTAAAGAGTGTGTTGGAAATTGAATTATATGCACATAGAAGCTCCTGTCTTTCCTTGTGGTTTATCCACTCGACATACTTTAGTGACTATTTACTGAGCAATTACCATCCTCCAGGTACACTGTTGTTGTTCAGTTGCCCAGTCGTGTCTGACTCTTCACGACCCCATGGACCTCACCATCTCCCAGAGTTTGCCCAAGTTCATGTCTGTTTCGTATGGTGATGTCATCCAGCCATCTCACCCTCTGTTGCCCTCTTCTTCTGCTTTCAGTCTTTCCCAGCATCAGGGTCTTTTCCAATGAGTCAGCTGTTTGCATCAGGTGACCAAAGTATTGGAGTTCAGCTTCAGCATCAGTCCTTCCAGTGAGTATTCAGGGGTGATTTCCTCTTAGATTGACTGGTTTGATCTCCTTGTAGTTCAAAGGACTCTCAAGAGTCTTCTCCAACACCACAGTTCAAAAGCATCAATTCTTTGGTGCTCTGCTTTCTTTATGGTACAGCTCTGACAACCATACATGACCACTGGAAAGACCATAACTTTGACTAGACAGACCTTTGTCAGCAAAGTGATGTCTTTGCTTTTTAACACACTGTCCAGGTTTGTCACAGCTTTCTTGCCAAGAAGCAGTCATGCTCTAATTCCATGGCTGCAGTCACCATCCATAGTGATTTTAGAGCCCAAGAAGAGGAAATCTGTCACTGCTTCCACCTTTTCCCCTTCTATAGGCCATGATGGGGCTAGAAGCCATAATCTTAGTTTTATTAATATTTAGTTTTAAGCTGGCCTTGTCACTCTTTCCCTTCACCCTCATCGAGAGGTTTTTTAGTTCCTCTTCTCTTTCTGCCATTAGAGTGGTATCATCCAAATATTTGAAGTTGTTGATGTTTCTCCTGCCAGTCTTGATTCCAGCTAAAACTCATCCAGCCCAGCATTTCTCATGATGTTCTCAGCATATAAGTTAAATAAACAGGGTGACAATAAACAGCCTTGTTGTGCTCCTTTCTCAATCCTGAACCCGTCAGTTGTTCCATGTAGCGTTCTAACTGTTTCTTCTCGACCTGCATATAGGTTTCTTAAGAGACAAGTAAGATGGTCTGGTATTCCCATCTCTTTTAGAGTTTTCCACAATTATTTATGATCACACCATCAAAAGTTTTAGTATAGTCAATGAAACAGAGGTAGATGTTTTTCTGGAATTCCTTTGCTTTCTCTATGATCCAGCGAATGTTGGCAATTTGATCTCTGGTTCCTCTGCCTTTTCTAAACATAGCTTGGACATCTAGAAGTTCTTGGTTCATGTAATGCTGCAGCCCAGCATGCAGAATTTTGAGCATAACCTTATTAGTGTGGAAGATGAATGCAATTGTCCAGTAGTTTGAATATTCTTTAGTACTGCCCTTCTGTGGAATTGAGATGAGAATTGACTTTTTCCAGTCCTGTGGCCACTGCTGGGTTTTCCTAATTTGCTGACATACTGAGTGCAGGACTTTGATAGCATGATCTTTTAGGATTTTAATAGTTCTGCTGGAATTCCATCACCTCCACTAGCTTTGTTTGTGCATGCCAAGTCGCTTCAGTCATATCTGACCCTCTGCAGATCCTATGGACTGTAGCCCAGCAGGCTACGGTCCTTGGGATTCTCCAGGCAACAATTCTGGAGAGGGTTGTTATGCCCTCCTCCAGGGGATCTTCCCAATCCAGGGGTCAAACCCATGTCCCTTATGTGTCCTGCATTGGCAGGTGGATTCTTTACCACTAGTGCCGCCTGGGAAGCCCAGCTTTGTTCATAGTGATGCCTTCTAAGGCCTACTTAACTTCACACTCCAGAATGTCTGGTTCTGGGAGAGTGACCACAGCATGGTGATTATCCGTGTTATTAAGGTCCTTTCTGTACAGTTCTTCTGTGTATTCTTTTCATCTCTTCTTGATCTCTTCTGCTTCAGTTAGGCCTTTACCATTTCTGTCCTTGATTGTGTCTAGGTATATAGCCAAGGGCAATGTAGGCCAGGTGTCCTGATCTTCCATCCTGCCCTCTGTTTTGACAGATTTTCTCTTTTTTTTAATAGTGAGATTTTATTTTTACACTCCATAATCATCTGCCTATCAAACAAAGCTCAGAAAAACACCCTCTTGAGATGGGAAACAGAGAAGAGATGAGACACAAACAGCCAGGCAAATGGGCTTCCTGGAATGTGGGTGTAATGTGCCCTGAAATGCCTGTTTATTAGTAAGGATTTCAGCATGGCACCCAAAGGGAAGGAGAACATGTGCTTGGTTCTTAAGACTGAGTACAGCTGTTGCTACCTACTGGTGGCCTCTAAAATAGCTGGAATTGCACTAAGTACTCTTGTTTTTTTCTAATTAATTTATTTTTAATTGAAGGATAATTGCTTTGCAATATCATTTTGGTTTCTGCCTTATATCAACATGGATCAGCCATAGGTATGCATATGTCTCTCCCTCTTGAACCTCCTTCCTACCTCCCACCTCATACCACCCCTCTAGGTTATCACAGAGCACTGAATTTGAGCTCCTTGCATCATACAGCAAATTTCCGCTGGCTATCTAAGTTTACATAGGGTAATGTGTATGTCTAAGTACTTTTGAAACCAAGATATATCTTTACAGACTACAGTGAAATGCCTCCTCACACCCCTTAAGACATCTATCAAAAAAGAAAAATGAAAGGGAGAAAGAAAATGGGTTGGCAGTATTGGCAAGAATGTAGAGAAATTAGAATCCTTGTTTGCTGTTGGTAGGAATATAAGATATTGCAACCACTGTGGAAAACAAGTTGGTCATTTTTTGAAAAAGTTAAAGAGAATTATTATATGATCTAGCAATTCTGCTTTGGAGTATAAACCCAAAATAATTGAAAGAAAGATCTTCAAGTGATACCTGTACGTGCATGTTCACAGCAGCATTATTCTCAGTAGCAAAAAGGTGTAGGCACCCAAAGGTCCATTGACAGATGAATCAATAAATAAAATGTAGTGCATATGTATATACAATGGAGTATTATTCAGCCTTAGAAACGAAGGAAATTCTGACTTGTGCTACAAGACAGATGAACCTTGAGGAAATTAAGTGAAATAAGCCAGTCACAAAGGACAAACACTGTATGATTCTACTAATATAAGGTACC
Source organism: Capra hircus (assembly GCF_001704415.2). Lineage (NCBI taxonomy): Eukaryota > Metazoa > Chordata > Mammalia > Artiodactyla > Bovidae > Capra > Capra hircus. The sequence goes on from NC_030819.1 coordinate 13,749,139, forward strand.
TAGAGTACTAAACTCATGGAGACAGGAAGTAGAATGGTGGGTACCAGGAGCTGCTGGGAGTGAAGAGTTGTTGTTTAATGGCTACAGAGTTTCAGTTCTGAAAGATGAAAGGAGTTCTGTGGCTGGATGATGGTGATTGCTGTACAACAGTGTAAATGTATTTATTACCACTAAACTGTGCACTTACAGGTGGTCAAGCTAGTAAATTTCATGTGTGCTGTTGCTAAGTCGCTTCAGTCGTGTCCGACTCTGTGCAGCCCTATAGATGGCAGCCCACCAGGCTCCCCCATCCCTGGGATTCTCCAGGCAAGAACACTGGAGTGGTTGCCATTTCTTTCTCCAATGCAGGAAAGTGAAAAGTGAAAGTGAAAGTGAAGTCGTATCCGACTCTTCGTGACCCCATGGACTGTAGCCCACCAGGCTCCTCCGTCCATGGGAGTTTCCAGGCAAGAGTACTGGAGTGGGGTGCCATTGCCTTCTCCGAAATTTCATGTGTCTTTTTACCACAATTAAATTTTTTTTAAAAAGGTATCCCTTTCAGGAAAAATGGAAAGAGCTTTTCAGCACATTCAGTCTCCGTATTTAAAGGTTCCCTCTGGCTATTAGATTCATGACTTGTAGTTACAGTAGAAAATAAATGAGTTTAGATTCCCAAGTTTTATGTTTTGATGGTACTCATCTCTTAAATGGCCAAGTAAGATTAGTTCGTAGAAATAAAGAGCATGCCTATAAAGTTCTTTCATTTCCTTTGATACGAAGCTTTATAAACATACCGTGCCTTATTTTTAAAACTTCTTAATAGGAAAAAGTTGTATGCTTGTATACATAAAATAGCTCAATAAATAAAGAAACAACATTAGAAAATCCTTAGCTCTGCCAGTAGTGTTTGGGAGCACATCTGAGCAAACACTAAACATACCTTTACATCAACATGGTTTGGTTCTGTTCTGTTTATTTCCATCCTTCCTTTGAGCATGTTCAATGTACACACTCCAGAGAGCATCCTTAAAAAATAGTGCCAAGTTTGTATACATGTAGACTCTCTATATGTCTTTGTCTCCAAGGTACAATATTGGTTGATAAAAGAGGAAGTATCTGTAGAGAACCTGCAATGTGCAAAGGTTTCCAGGAAATCATTCCAGAGGCAGCCAGAGATAGAATGTTTGTGTAGACCGAGTGTCAGCGTGACCCAACAATTTTATTCCTGCTCTTCCTCAAAGGACTTTGAGGCCTTGATGACATCACTCAGCTTCTAGACTTCAGTGTCCTCATCTTTTAACCAGGTCTGGGAATCATTGCCACACAGATTTGTTGTGAAGATGTATCTGGGCTTCCCAAGTGGTGTTAGTGTTACAGGACCTGCCTGCCAATGCAGGAGACAGAAGACATGCAGGTTCAATCCCTTGGTCAGGAAGATCTGCTGGAGGAGGGCACAGCAACTCACTCCAGTATTCTTGACTGGAAGATCCCTTGGACAGATGAGCCTGGTGAGCTACAATCCATGGGGTCACAAAGAGTCTGACATGACTGAAGCGACTTAGCACACACAACTGGGTGAGATAAGGTTTGTGCCCATTTCTGGTTCTTGGGAATGCCCAGTCATCAGGATCTGTTATTATTCTTAATGATTGGGTTACTGGCCTTTGGATATTATTTCTCCTGAAGTAAAAAGAAAGAGTAATACTTTCCGGAATGACTTTACTCTTTAATTTATCTTATGTGTTCATGATGCTTGGTGATTTTCTTTATATTTATTGTTTACAATATAAACTAAATTGTTTATATGCATATAAACAGTAGAGCAAAGAAACAAAAATCAAAAAAAACACAATAGGAATTTGTGGGAAGGCGTAACAGAGAAATGTATCTAACATTTGCACCAAAAGCAAGAAGAGGGAATAACACTGTTTTGTACTTTGATTTCATGTTCCCCTCCCAGCAGCTTCTTTGCTAACCACGACCTTGTACACATTGTTACTTACCAGTCCTCCACCAAGACCTCTGGCCTTTTTTCTCAGCCCTCCCCACACTCTTGGCTATTTTCTTCCTCTCTTTGAGGATCTCCTTGAGGATACAGAAATCTCTCTCTCATTTCTGCTCCTCTCTACTTATTACAGTCCCTGACAAATTATGAGTACTGATAAGAATTCCTCATGTTTTTGAAATCATTAACATATTTTAACCCCTTATTCTACTATTTCCTGCTTAATCCTCACAATTCTGTTTTTATCCTTACCTGACAGATTTAACAACTGAGGCCTTAGGGGCTTGTCCCACTTATCAAGTAAGCGGCAGAGCCAGGAGTCAGATTTTGTGTGTGTCTGATTATTTTTTCACAGTGTTTCAACTGTATAGCAAAGTAGTAGTGTGTATTTCTTAAGCACAGATTTTTAACTTATCCTTCTCCTCCACTCTCCCCTTTGGTAACAATTAGTTTGTTTTCTATGTTTGTGAATCTGTTTCTGTGTTGTAAATAAGTTCATTTCTATCAATTTTTAAGAGTCCACATATAAGTGATCTCATATGATATTTGTCTTTCTCTGCCTGACTTATTTCACTTAATCTCATAATCTCTAGGTTCATCCATGTTGCTGCAAATGGCAATATTCATTCTTTTTATGACTGAATAACATTCCTCTGTGTGTGTGTGTGTGTGTGTGTGTGTGTGTGTACATCATATCTTTATCCATTCATCTGTCCATGAACATATCTTGGGTATTGTAAGTAAAACAGTTGTGAAAACTGGAGTGCATGTATCTTTTCAAATTAGGGTTTTTATGTTTTCCAGATATTTGCTGAGGAGGGGAATTGCTGGATTACCCAGTAACTCTTTTTCAATTTCTTAAGGAATTTCCATATTGTTTTCCATAACAGCTGCACCAATTTACATTTCCGCCAACAGTGTAGGAGGGTCCCCTTTGCTCCACACCCTCTCCAGCATTTATTATTTATAGACGTTAAATGATGGTCATTCTAACCAGTGTGAGGTGATACTTCATTGTAGTTTTGATCTACATTTCTCTAATAATTAGTGACTATAAAGAAAACTGAACACAGAAGAATTGATGCTTTTGAACTGTGATGTTCAAGAATACTCTTAAGAGTCCTTTGGACTGCAAGGAGATCAAACCAGTCAATCCTAAAGGAAATCAGTCCTGAATATTCATTGGAATAACTGATGTTGAAGCTGAAGTTCCAATAATTTAGCCTCCTGATATGAAGAACTGACTCCTTAGAAAAGACCCTGATGTTGGGAAAAATTGAAGGCGGGAGGAAAAGGGGACATCAGAGGATGAGATGGTTGGATGGCATCACCAACTTGATGGACATGAGTTTGAGCAAGCTCTGGGAGTTGATGATGGATACAGAAGCCTGGCGTGCTGCAGTTCATGGGGTCTCAAAGAGTTGGACATGACTGAGTGACTGAACTGAATCATTAGTGACGCTGAGTATCTTTTTATGGGTCTGTTGACCGTCTGTATGTCTTTGGAGAAATGTCTATTTAGGACTTCTTCACATTTTTTGATTAGGTATATTGTTTCTTTGATATTGAGCTGTATAAGCCATTGTTTATACAGATATTGACTGTATTTATGTAGAGTAGAAACAAAGTATCAGAAAGAGAAATTAAGGAAACAATCCCATTGACATCACATCAAAGAAAAAAAAACAAAAACTTGGAATAAACCTGCCTAAGGAGGTAAAAGGCCTGTATACGAAACCTGTAAGACAGTGATGAAAGTAATTGAAGACGATACAAACAGATGAAAAGATAAACTGTATTGTTGGATTGAAAGATTCAGTATTGTTCAGAATAACCATACTACCCAAGACAATTTACAGAGTCAATGCAATCTCTTATCAAATTGCTAGTGGCATTTTTCACAAAACTAGAACAAAATTTTATTTTATTTTTTTTGAAATTTGCACGAAAACAGAAAAGACTGCAAATAGCCAAAACAATCTTGAGAAAGAAGAACACAGCTGGAGGAATCACAGTCTCTGATTTCAGACTATTCTACAAAGTTACAGTGATGAAAAAGTATGTTACTTTCACAGAAACTAGACACATGGATTAATGCAACAGGATAGAAAACCCAGAAATAAACCCATGTGCTTATGATCAATTAATCAAAGACAAAAGAGGTAACAATGTGTAATAAAGAAAAGGCAATCTCTTCAATAAATAGTTTGGGGAAATATGCATGACTGCATGTAAAAGAAATAATTAGAACATTCTCTAATATCATATAAAAAATAAAAATGAATAAATGAGCAAAGACTGTGAGACAAGATTCTTAGTAAGACAAGATCTTAGAGGAAAACATAGGCAGAATACTCTTGACATAAATCACAGCACTAATTTTTGGATCTAATCCCTAAAGTAATGGAAGCAAAAGCAAAAACAAATAAATGTGACCTGGTTAAATTTAAAAGAATTTGTAGTACAAAGGAAACCATTAAAAAAAAAAGCCTATGGAAAAGAAGAAAATATTTGCAAATGATGTGATCACCAATGTATTAATTTCCAAAATATGCTAATAAGATTCCAAATAAATTTAAAGAGATTCCCAACTCCAGAGGCTGAGAAGCAAATTACTCTGCCTGCGCAAGACTTCAGGTGGCTGTTGACTGTAGTCCTGATAGAACTGCTTCATATCATGATTTCATGTGCATGCATGTGCACACACACACACACACACACACACACATATACACGTATACCCAGAGGAAAAAAATGTCACAAAACAACATTCCTATTGCTCTGTGCTCTGATATTTTTTGTGATGCCAGTTCTATTCTACTTCATATAAAAGATAAAATGATGATGACAAGGCACAAAATTAATTTCATAATCCACTGACTACATCTGAAATTTGACAAACAGAGTCCCTGCCTTTCCCCCTGTTGGGCTGGGCTCCTGGTCCATGTTAGCATCACATCAGGAACTTTATTGTTGTTTCAGATTTCACAGCAACCCTGCAAGGCTAACCCTAGTTTCCAGTAAGGGAAATGTCTTGGAAAGATAAATAATTTACTCTGAGTTTAATAACTAATGAGAAGTTGAATCAGAACTTAGAACTGACTCTATTTTTTTTTTTCAATAAGTGTTAAACTGAATGATGTTCTCATGAGCTATTTTCCCTAAAACATAACAAAAGTTTATATGGATGGAGCAAAGCCAGAAGATATGAGTCCTCCTATTGTGTGTCTCATTTGGAGAATATCAGTTTTGAAATGGGTTTAGTCATTTATATGTTATGGACTAATAAGTGTCAGGAGAAGATACTCAAAATCTTACCCCTCTCCAGCCAAGAGCCCTTTGTTTTTACAGTGTCTTGCAGGCTCAGAGATGGAGAAAGGCTGTTGGTTTGGTTACTTGAAGTTAACTTGTCTGTGCACAGAAAACGTGCACCCTTTCTCCACTCAAATGAGCAGCAAGCAGTGATGCTTGTGTGTCAACACCCTGATTTAGGCAACCTAGGAAGCTGAGAGCAGACTCTACAGAAGGGGGAGCCCAGTGCTGTTTCTTTGAGTTGCCCCACTTAGGTAAGCCAGGCCCATATCATGTTCCCTGAATCCCTTTTACCCATGATCCTGGGAACAGCAGCAAGCTTCTTGGGTCATGTTTCTCTCTCTTTCCCAGGGTTATCCCCATCACTGTTGATCCTGCCATGAACAGGTTAGAACTAGGGGAGATGGGATAGCAGCAAGGACTGGGTAGGAATCAAAAACAGGCGAGTGGGGGCATAAACCATCAGTCCTCGGGGGAACTTTCAAAGATGAATACTGTGTTCTTAAGAAGTATTCCTCAATTTGTGTTCAGAATCTCAGGAAAAAGCCAAAATGAAAGCTTTTCCTAAATAATTTCCTTAAACACAAGAGGTAGCTAAAGTGTATGAGTCCTTTGTGCTCAAGATCTGAAGTAGTTAAGTATATTCCCCAGGAAGAACGTCAGTTGAGACGTTATATTCAGGGAGTAGCTGCTAACTTGAAAGGACCTGGGTAATAAAGGAAAGGTGGAGAAGAGAAGGGCGAGGAATACTGGGGATCAGCCTCCCCTTACCTCGCCAGTTGTTTGTGTAAATGTCATAGATAACAGCTAAAGGATGAGAAATCCCCTGCACATGGGAATCTTGAGTTCAGTTCACTTCAGTCACTCAGTCGTGTCCGACTCTTTGCGACCCCATGGACTGCAGCATGCCAGGCCTACCTGTCCAACACCAACTCCCAGAGTTTCCCCAAACTTGTGTCCATTGAGGCATTGATGCCATCCAGCCATCTCATTCTCTATCATCCCCTTCTCCTCCTGCCTTCAATTTTCCCCAGCTTCAGGGTCTTTTCCAACGAGTCAGCCCTTCACATCAGGTTGCCAAAGTATTGGAGTTTCAACTTCAGCATCAGCCCTTCCAATGAACACTCAGGCCTGATCTCCTTTAGGATGGATTGGCTGGATCTCCTTGCAGTCCAGGGGACTCTCAAGAGTCTTCTCCAACACCACAGTTCAAAAGCATCAATTCTTCGTCACTAAGTTTTCTTTATAGTCCAACTCTCACATCCATACATGACTAATGGAAAAACCATAGCCTTGACTAGATTAGACGGACTTTGTTGGCAAAGTAACATCTCTGCTTTTTAATATGCTGTCTAGCTTGGTTATAACTTTCCTTCCAAGGAGTCAGTGTCTTAATTTCATGGCTGCAGTCACCATCTGCAGTGATTTTTTTTTTGTCATCTGCAGTGATTTTAGAGCCCTAAAAGATAAAGCCTGTCACTATTTCCACTGTTTTCCCATCTATTTGCCATGAAGTGATGGGACCAGATGCCGTGATCTTAGTTTTCTGAATGTTGAGCTTTAGGCCAAGGTTTTCACTCTCCTCTTTCATTTTCATCAGGAGGCTCTTTAGTTCCTCTTCACTTTCTGCCATAAAGGTGGTGTCATCTGCATATCTGAGGTTATTGATATTTCTCCCGGCAAACTTGATTCCAGCCTGTGCTTCATCCAGCCCAGCATTTCTCATGTTGTACTATGCATATAAGTTAAATAAGCAGGGTGACAATATACAGCCTTGATGTACTCCTTTTCCTATTTGGAACCCGTCTGTTGTTCCATGTCCAGTTCTAACTGTTGTTTCCTGACCTGCATACAGATTTCTCAAGAGGCAGGTAAGGTGGTCTGGTATTCCCACCTCTTTTAGAATTATCCACAGTTTATTGTGATCCACACAGTCAAAGGCTTTGGCATAGTCAATGAAGCAGAAAGAGATCTTTTCCTGGAAATCTCTTAGTTTGTCAATAATGCAGCAGATGTTGGCAATTTGATCTCTGCTTCCTCTGCCTTTTCTAAAACCAGTTTGAACATTTGGAATTTCATGGTTCACATATGGTTGAAGCCTGTCTTGAAGAATTTTGAGCATTGCATTACTAGTATATGAGATGAGTGCAATTGTGTGGTAGTTTGAGCATTCTTTGGCATTACCTTTCTTTGGGATTGGAATGAAAACTGACCCTTTCCAGGCCTGTGGCCACTGCTGAGTTTTCCAAATTTACCTGCATATTGAGTGCAGCACATTCACAGCATCATATTTTAGCATTCGAATTAGCTCAGCTGGAATTCCATCACCTCCACTAGCTTTGTTCATAGTGACGCTTCCTAAGGCCCACTTGACTTCATATTCCAGGATGTCTGGCTCTAGATTAGTGATCACACCATCGTGATTATCTTGGTCGTGAAGATCTTTTTTGTACAGTTCTTCTGTGTATTCTTGCCACCTCTTCTTAATATCTTCTGCTTCCATTAGGTCCATACCATTTCTGTCCTTTATTGAGCCCATCTTTGCATGAAGTGTAACCTTCGTATCTCTAATTTTCTTGAGGAGATCTCTAGTCTTTCCCACTCTATTGTTTTCCTCTATTTCTTTGCACTGATCTCTGAGGAAGGCTTTCTTATCTTTCCTTGCTATTCTTTGGAACTTTGCATTAAAATGGGTCTATCTTCCCTTTTCTCCTTTGCTTTTGGCTTCTCTTCTTTTCACAGCTATTTGTAAGTCCTCCTCAGACAGTCATCATGCTCTTTTGCATTTCTTTTTCTTGGGGATGGTCTTGATCCCTGTCTCCTGTACAATGTCTTGACCCTCTTTCCATAGTTCATCAGGCACTTGTCTATCAGATCTAGTCCCTTAAATCTGTTTCTCACTTCCACTGTATAATTGTAAGGGATTTGGTTTAGGTCATACCTGAATGGTCTAGTGGTTTTCCCTACTACCTTCAGTTTCAGTCTGAATTTGGCAATAAGGAGTTCATGATCTGAGCCATAGCCAGCTCCTGGTCTTGTTTTTGCTGAGTGTATAGAGCTTCTCCATCTTTAGCTATAAAGAATATAATCAATCTGATTTCAGGGTGGCTCATCGGGTGATGTCCATGTGTAGAGTCTTCTCTTGTGTTGTTGGAAGAGGATGTTTGCTATGACCAGTGTGTTTGCTTGGCAAAACTCTGTTAGCCTTTGCCTTGCTTCATGCTGTACTCCAAGGCCAAATTTGCCTGTACTCCAGGTGTTTCTTGACTTCCTACTTTTTCATTCCAGCCCCCTATAATGAAAAGGACATCTTTTTTGGGTGTGTGTTCTAAAAGGTCTTGTAGGTCTTCATAGAACCATTCAACATCAGCTTCTTCAGCATTACTGGTCAGGGCAAAGAGTTGGATTGCTGTGATATTGCATGCTTTTCCATGGAAATGAACAGAGATCATTCTGTCATTTTTGATATTGCATCCAAGTACTGTGTTTCACAGTCTTCTGTTGACCATGATGGCTATTCCATTTCTTCTAAGGGATTCTTGCCCACAGCAGTAGATATGATGGTCGTCTGAGTTAAATTCACCTGTTGCAGTCCATTTTAGTTCGCTGATTTTTTTTTTTAGTTTTTAATTTTTTTAATTTTAAAATCTTTAATTCTTACATGCATTCCCAAACATGAACCCCCTTCCCACCTCCCTCCCCATAACATCTCTCTGGGTCATCCCCATGCACCAGCCCCAAGCATGCTGTATCCTGCGTCAGACATAGACTGGCGATTCAATTCTTACATGATAGTATACATGATAGAATGCCATTCTCCCAAATCATCCCACCCTCTCCCTCTCCCTCTCCCTCTGAGTCCAAAAGTCCGTCATACACATCTGTCTTTTTTCCTGTCTTGCATACAGGGTCGTCATTGCCATCTTCCTAAATTCCATATATATGTGTTAGTATACTGTATTGGTGTTTTTCTTTCTGGCTTACTTCACTCTGTATAATCGGCTCCAGTTTCATCCATCTCATCAGAACTGATTCAAATGTATTCTTTTTAACGGCTGAGTAATACTCCATTGTGTATATGTACCACAGCTTTCTCATCCATTCATCTGCCAATGGACATCTAGGTTGTTTCCATGTCCTGGCTATTGTAAACAGTGCTGCGATGAACATTGGGGTACATGTGTCTCTTTCAATTCTGGTTTCCTCGGTGTGTATGCCCAGAAGTGGGATTGCTGGGTCATAAGGTAGTTCTATTTGCAATTTTTTAAGGAATCTCCAGACTGTTCTCCATAGTGGCTGTACTAGTTTGCATTCCCACCAACAGAGTAGGAGGGTTCACTTTTCTCCACCCCCTCTCCAGCATTTATTGCTTGCAGATTTTTGGATCGCAGCCATTCTGACTGGTGTGAAGTGGTACCTCATTGTGGTTTTGATTTGCATTTCTCTAATAATGAGTGATGTTGAGCATCTTTTCATGTGTTTGTTAGCCATCCGTATGTCTTCTTTGGAGAAATGTCTATTTAGTTCTTTGGCCCATTTTTTGATTGGGTCATTTATTTTTCTGGAATTGAGCTTCATAAGTTGCTTGTATATTTTTGAGATTAGTTGTTTGTCAGTTGCTTCATTTGCTATTATTTTCTCCCATTCAGAAGGCTGTCTTTTCACCTTGCTTATGGTTTCCTTTGTTGTGCAGAAGCTTTTAATTTTAATTAGATCCCATTTGTTTATTTTTTGCTTTTATTTCCAGAATTCTGGGAGGTGGATCATAGAGGATCCTGCTGTGATTTATGTCTGAGAGTGTTTTGCCTATGTTCTCCTCTAGGAGTTTTATAGTTTCTGGTCTTACATTTAGATCTTTAATCCATTTTGAGTTTATTTTTGTGTATGGTGTTAGAAAGTGATCTAGTTTCATTCTTTTACAAGTGGTTGACCAGTTTTCCCAGCACCACTTGTTAAAGAGATTGTCTTTACTCCATTGTATATTCTTGCCTCCTTTGTCAAAGATAAGGTGTCCATAGGTGTGTGGATTTATCTCTGGGCTTTCTATTTTGTTCCATTGATCTATATGTCTGTCTTTGTGCCAGTACCATACTGTCTTGATGACTGTGGCTTTGTAGTAGAGCCTGAAGTCAGGCAAGTTGATTCCTCCAGTTCCATTCTTCTTTCTCAAGATTGCTTTGGCTATTCGAGGTTTTTTGTATTTCCATACAAATCTTGAAATTATTTGTTCTAGTTCTGTGAAAAATGTGGCTGGTAGCTTGATAGGGATTGCATTGAATTTGTAAATTGCTTTGGGTAGTATACTCATTTTCACTATATTGATTCTTCCGATCCATGAACATGGTATATTTCTCCATTTATTAGTGTCCTCTTTGATTTCTTTCATCAGTGTTTTATAGTTTTCTATATATAGGTCTTTAGTTTCTTTAGGTAGATATATTCCTAAGTATTTTATTCTTTTCGTTGCAATGGTGAATGGAATTGTTTCCTTAATTTCTTTTTCTACGTTCTCATTATTCGTGTATAGGAATGCAAGGGATTTCTGTCTGCAGATGACATGATCCTCTACATGGAAAACCCTAAAGACTCCACCAGAAAATTACTAGAGCTAATCAATGAATATAGTAAAGTTGCAGGATATAAAATCAACACATAGTTCGCTGATTTTTAAAATGTCGATGTTCACTCTTGCCATCTCCTGTTGGACCACTTCCAATGTGCCTTGATTCATGGATCTAACATTCCAGGTTCCTATGGAATATTACTCTTTACAGCATTGGACCTTGCTTTTATCACCAGTCACATCCAGTCTTAAGGTTGAAAAGTACAAAGAGTAAAAAGTTTTTTATAAAAATTTGAAGTAGAATGATGGTTATTCCCCTGACAAGGAACTCTTACTATTGCTTAGATGGTTGTTAAGTCTTTGATCCAAAATGCAAGAGTTTTAAGAGCGTCTTTAAATTTGTTTATCTGGATTTTTCCATTCAATTCAGTAATCATCTTGAAATGTCATATGTCCAGTGATTTTTAATGCTTTATAGGCTTATCAGTCACTTAATCAACTTTATGCAAATGAAGCTCCCTACATAGTATATTTTTAATTTTGGATTTTCCTTAGGGATATATCTCTTTTGATGGCACAGTGTCCTGTGCCTTCTGCATTCATTTCTCGATCACTAGACTTAAATCTGAGATAAGAGGGAAAGAAGGTATGGGAGGCTCCTTGAGTGTCATTCTTCATCATGACTAGGGATGTCTTCTTCATCTTTCTTCTCAGGCTTTTGTGAAGTGAGGAGGAAAGTCCAGCCCCAAGGCCAGGCAGTATTTTGAGGCTGGTGATTCCGAGCAGTTCTGGGCACTTGTGGAAGCGTCAAGTCTCCTCTTGTTCCCACGTGTGCCTCCCCTTTTTCTGCCCACTTCACTGAAGGGAGCCAGTTGGGCTCTTCTCTGCTGCTCATATTCTTATAGCCTGGTTTACTAGAGCCTTCCAGAAGAAAATGTAAATTGGCTACATGATCTTATGTACTAGATTTTCTCTTGAAACTCAGGAGGCATATATTTCCAGCATGAAAGTGATAGTGAAGTCGCTCAGTCATGTCCGACTCTTTCCGATCCCATAGACCGTAGTCTACCCGGCTCCTCTGTCCATGGGATTCACCAGGCAAGAATATTGAAGTGGGTTGCCATTTCCTTCTCCAGGGGTCTTCCTGACCCAGGGATCAAACCCAGATCTCCTGCATTGCAGGCAGATGCTTTACCCTCCGTGCCACCAGGGAAGCCCACATTTCCGGTGTGGCTCCTCCCAAAGTAGGTGAATAGGAAAAACTGTTTAAATAATTTTGCTATGGCTCATGTCACAGTGGGTTTCCAGGCCCTCTTGGCCTTGCAGTTAGTAATGATGTTCTTTGAGGCAGGTCATGCTGACACATAGGTGAGAGAACAAGGGGACCAGCTGATACCTAATCAGAGGAGATCTCTCCATGGAGAGAGGTGCATCAGACCCCAGGAGCTGATGTTCTCTTTGCACATGTGGGGAAGTTCATTTCACACATGTGGAGAGATTCCAGATCCTAGAAGACAGTCTGACCAGTGGAGAAAATAGCCGACTTTATTCTTCATTGTCAATGTGTAAATATTGAATGGTTTTGCTTTGAAGCACAAACTTCAACTAATCATGCAGTTGGTATTTCCCAGTAATACCAGGATTGACAGTTAATTTATGTAGATCTTGAAAGTTTCCCATGTAATTGTATCCTCAGTTTGTGTGTGTGTCTAAGTAGATATTTATTACCACAATGGCAATTAAAAAAAAATCAAATCTTCATTTCTCTTTCTTAATTTTTTTAAGATAAAAATACTTCTTCAATACTTTCTTCTTTTAGTGTTTAATAGTTCAGAGGATATTTTGCAGCATACTTTGTACAATGGAAAATTATTTTAAAGATATTGTTTTGTAAACATACATTTGCAACTTTAATATTAATGATTGCACTGAATTTTGGTATTTTGTATTTTCATTCTTTTCTATAAGCATTGGTTTAAAATGAAAAGAGATTAAGATAATAACATTCACTATTTTGTGGTATTTAGGAACCTGTGTTATTCACTGGAACAGTGAGGAAAAATCTGGATCCCTTTAATGAGTATTTGGAGGAGGAACTGTGGAATGTCTTAGAAGAGGTAATTTATGCAATGTAATTAATTTATTAGCATCAGTATCTGTGTGTGTTCATTTATAGCATTGCAGGTAATTAAGAGAAGCTTATCATTTTATCTGACTTTGTTTACCTTCTAAGAGAACAGTGATGAGATGGGTGCACTTAAAATGTGTGTATTGATAATGAAAACCAACAATATAATTCCTCATATTTTCATTTTAGCTTTTTGTATAGAACCCCAAGCAACTAGATGCATTATTTTGTCCTCAGCAGAACATTAAACTAGACATTAAAACTGTGGGGTCAAATTCTATGAGTGACCTAGTAAATTAATTACCCTAATTACCCCTCCAATATTCATTTTATTCCTCTGGCCTTAGGGGATATCTAAGTGGAGACACTAGTTTTTCATTATAACTGAAAGATAAACAAGATCATACCAATAAGATGCTGTGAAGTTTCATAAGAAAGTGTTTATAAAAGTAAGTTATATAGTTGGAATGTGATGATGGTTACTTATTTATGATTATATCATTTTAATATTGCAGCATGAATACAGGTAACAGAACCCTGAAGCTTTGGCTCAGTTTTTACATGGATAGGTTAATTTCTAGAGGACTTTCTGTTATTTGTGTCATGTTACCCCTGGCCCTACTTCATTGAATTTCCTCACCCTTGCATGAAACATTTTTGACTATTAAGTTGCTATTGGTTTGTATATTTTAATACTAATTATTTTGTGCATTTGCCCTAGTTTTGTAAATTAATTCTGCTGGTGGCCGAAATTTTAGACTTTTTTTTCTAATATAAATTTATTTAATTTGAGGCTAATTACTTTACAATATTGCGGTGGTTTTGCCATACATTGACAGGGATCCGACACGGGTGTACATGTGTTCCCGATCTTGAACCTCCCTCCCACCGCCCTCCCATCCCAACCCTCTGGGTCATCCCAGTGCACCAGCCCCAAGCACCCTGTCTCATGCATCGAACCTGGACTGGCTAAACCATAAACAGACTTCTAATCTCTCATAGGACCTAGCTCAGTCTTTTGCTTTTATTTATTTATTTATTTATTTTTTTAAATTTTAAAATCTTTAATTCTTACATACATTCCCAAACATGGACCCCCCTCCCACCTCCCTCCCCATAACATCTCTCTGGGTCATCCCCATGCACCAGCTCCAAGCATGCTGTATCCTGCATCAGACATAGACTGGCGATTCAATTCTTACATGATAGTATACATGTTAGAATGTCATTCTCCCAAATCATCCCACCCTCTCCCTCTCCCTCTGAGTCCAAAAGTCCATTATACACATCTGTGTCTCTTTCCCTGTCTTGCATACAGGGTCGTCATTGCCATCTTCCTAAATTCCATATATATGTGTTACTATACTGTATTGGTGTTTTTCTTTCTGGCTTACTTCACTCTGTATAATCGGCTCCAGTTTCATCCATCTCATCAGAACCGATTCAAATGAATTCTTTTTAACGGCTGAGTAATACTCCATTGTGTATATGTACCACAGCTTTCTTATCCATTCATCTGCTGATGGACATCTAGGTTGTTTCCATGTCCTAGCTATTATAAACACTGCTGCGATGAACATTGGGGTACATGTGTCTCTTTCAATTCTGGTTTCCTCGGTGTGTATGCCCAGCAGTGGGATTGCTGGGCAAGACAAGGGTGCCCACTTTCACCGCTACTATTCAACATAGTTCTGGAAGTTTTGGCCACAGCAATTAGAGCAGAAAAAGAAATAAAAGGAATCCAAATTGGAAAAGAAGAAGTAAAACTCTCACTGTTTGCAGATGACATGATCCTCTACATGGAAAACCCTAAAGACTCCACCAGAAAATTACTAGAGCTAATCAATGAATATAGTAAAGTTGCAGGATATAAAATCAACACACAGAAATCCCTTGCATTCCTATACACGAATAATGAGAAAGTAGAAAAAGAAATTAAGGAAACAATTCCATTCACCATTGCAACGAAAAGAATAAAATACTTAGGAATATATCTACCTAAAGAAACTAAAGACCTATATATAGAAAACTATAAAACACTGATGAAAGAAATCAAAGAGGACACTAATAGATGGAGAAATATACCATGTTCATGGATTGGAAGAATCAATATAGTGAAAATGAGTATACTACCCAAAGCAATTTACAAATTCAATGCAATCCCTATCAAGCTACCAGCAACATTTTTCACAGAACTAGAACAAATAATTTCAAGATTTGTATGGAAATACAAAAAACCTCGAATAGCCAAAGCAATCTTGAGAAAGAAGAATGGAACTGGAGGAATCAACTTGCCTGACTTCAGGCTCTACTACAAAGCCACAGTCATCAAGACAGTATGGTACTGGCACAAAGACAGACATATAGATCAATGGAACAAAATAGAAAGCCCAGAGATAAATCCACACACCTATGGACACCTTATCTTTGACAAAGGAGGCAAGAATATACAATGGAGTAAAGACAATCTCTTTAACAAGTGGTGCTGGGAAAACTGGTCAACCACTTGTAAAAGAATGAAACTAGATCACTTTCTAACACCCCACACAAAAATAAACTCAAAATGGATTAAAGGTCTAAATGTAAGACCAGAAACTATAAAACTCCTAGAGGAGAACATAGGCAAAACACTCTCAGACATAAATCACAGCAGGATCCTCTATGATCCACCTCCCAGAATTCTGGAAATAAAAGCAAAAATAAACAAATGGGATCTAATTAAAATTAAAAGCTTCTGCACAACAAAGGAAAATATAAGCAAGGTGAAAAGACAGCCTTCTGAATGGGAGAAAATAATAGCAAATGAAGCAACTGACAAACAACTAATCTCAAAAATATACAAACAACTTCTGCAGCTCAATTCCAGAAAAATGAACGACCCAATCAAAAAATGGGCCAAAGAACTAAATAGACATTTCTCCAAAGAAGACATACGGATGGCTAACAAACACATGAAAAGATGCTCAACATCACTCATTATTAGAGAAATGCAAATCAAAACCACAATGAGGTACCACTTCACACCAGTCAGAATGTCTGCAATCCAAAAATCTGCAAGCAATAAATGCTGGAGAGGGTGTGGAGAAAAGGGAACCCTCCTACACTGTTGGTGGGAATGCAAACTAGTACAGCCACTATGGAGAACAGTGTGGAGATAGAACTAGTCTTTTGCTTTTAAAAAGCAGCACTTAATAAATAGGTACTAAATATTTGGTTGATTCTTCATTTCAGAGAAATATGGCTTATTTCTTTACAAAATTTTGTGTTACACAAGTCCAGCATTGATAGTAGCTCTGTTGGGACACAAGTGTGTCTCATCACACAGGAAACCAAGATACAGAAATCTGGGCGTTAGCAGCCGGTGCCTCAGGAACCACGTGGTTCAGTCCTGGCTGTGGGACAACTCACATGCCCATTTCTAGGGGCCTTGTATTAGGTGAGTGGGCCCCCCCTTTACTTCCTTTACTGATGGTCCTGCTCTACTAATAGGTCTTCCCCATCTGTTGACTGCATTTCACTGTCTCCTTCCAGCCCAAACCAGCCTTTCTTTTTTGAGAAGTAAGAAGTTTCCACGAAATGTGGGAACCATCTGATATCTGTGTTAACCTCCTGTGAGAGTCATTGGCATCTACTAGATATACTACACAGTAGGTTACTTTCAAAATGGTAATGGTGATAGAAATAGGGTAACTTACAAGTTCAGTTTGTTTTTCAGTTTAGCTATATTCTATTATTTTCCCAGCCTCAAAAATGATCTGAAGTATTCCATGCTATGATGTTTTGAACAGTATTATTTGCTCCATTTTCCTTAAATTATAACTTTTTCTGTGCTTTCCACAGTTTACAGTGTGATGTTGTGATATTCTGGAGCCAGTTAATTGTTATAAGAATATAATCCTTTTACATGTAATAATAGTGTTATATGTAAACTGTCTACATGGATTTATTTTCTAATTTATAGGAACAGATATGTCACAAGATGAGATTCACCTCTGCCTTCACACAGCCAGCAAATATCCGAGAGCTTAGACATGCATTGTTGCAGATTCTGGGGCTCTCACGTTCATCAAGATTTATCTCACAGTCATCAACAATTATCTCATTTAAGAAATAAAATAGTAACATTACACTATCATCTAGTGTGTTCAGATTCTCCAGTTGTAACTTCTAGATGTTATTTTCTACTGCCTCTTTTGTCCTTTTCTTCCATTCTAATACTTTATACCTTGATTATATGATTATGCTACAAAGGGCCTTGATATTCATATTATTCTCATAACCATCCCTGATTCATAAATACAGAGTCTTTTATAAATAGAGAGTATTTTATGAGAAACATTTCCACTTACAACTCTTATTCATCATGAAGTAGATATGGACTAACTGAAGGAAAAAGAAAAAAGCAGATTAATCATATGATGTCACCCAATTTAGGAGTAAGTATGAGATTATTGCTTCAAAGTCAGGATGTCAGTCTTAACAAAGACCAACCACTTGTATCACAGTCCAAATCTTACCCTTTAGAGTTTGTACACTTTTCATGCTATCACAAAATACCAGGACCGTATTTAATCCTAACTCAGAATTCTGCTTTCTAAGGATTGAACTCCATCAGGAGCACAGTTCAGGGTCACATTCATGGAAGTGCTCCAACATTTAGGATATCACAAAAATGCTACTTATTCACCCTGGATGTTTTGTTATCTAATATTGTAATGTGTTAAATAACTTATTGGTCATCAATCTGTTGGTTTCTGAATTTGAAGTTTATTTATTCTTTGTTCTTTAACTTCCAAGTAAAGCCTGAGTTTGCTTCTTGCTCCATAGAATTTCTCCAAAGTTCATTGAACTGACCCCTACCACCAAGTGTATTTTCAGATTATATTTGGTGGTTAAAGGTTTGCTTTTTTAATCTTAGGAGTATAATTTTATGAAGATAAATTAATATAAACATCACCTATATACATATTGTGGGGGAGATAAGATGTAATATTGTATCTTGTTTCTTGTGAGTTTTCATTCACTGCAAGACACTTATGATATTGAAGAAAATGCACTTGACTGGTCCACTATTTATAAGACTAAGCTTGGGAAAGGTTCCAGGATTACTAATTATTAGATAAAGTTTTCCATTGTTTACATTTGCATTGTTTTAAATGTTACAAAATTATAAAGTGTTAATAATATTATATCTTTAAAGAACCAAACTTTCTGTAGTTTTTTTAAGTTTCCTTTTAGTGTACCAACACTTATGCAAAATGTACTTTGGTAAAGTTGATTCAACCATAAAGATCCTTTTAGATTTTCTGTTTAAACCACATTGGGAGAAATAGCTTCAATTTTTGAGACTTTCTGGACTAATTCCTAGGTGGGGATTGTTGGTGGATGGCATGTGGCAGGGATGAGGGGATAATTGAGATCTTTCTGTCCTGACTTGACTCTACTCACTGTCTTTCTCAGTGAACACTAACTGGAAATAGCTCTCCCCATCACCTAGCTTTACATGTAAGATACCCAAGAAGTTGTGAGGACTTCAAAGCTCTAATGTCTAAGAGGTTTGTCTACTTCAGCAGCAGTTTGTTTAGGAAAATGCTCTTTCTGTATCCACAGGTACAGCTTAAAGAAACCATCCAAGGCCTTCCTGGTAAAATGGATACCGAATTAGCAGAATCAGGATTGAACTTGAGTGTTGGACAGAGACAACTAGTGTGCCTCGCCAGGGCTATTCTCAGGAAAAATCAGATATTGATTCTTGACAAAGCCACATCCAATGTGGATCCAAGGTATGGAGCCAAGGTCCATGAAACCTGGAATCCAAATTGCAAATGTGGTAAATGGAAAACATTTAGTGATGCTGAGAAATATTTCTATGCTCTCTTTGTCCCATAGATATCTCTTAATAATATTAATCCCAGAAAACAAAGGAAGAAACCAAGACACGTTATATGCTATTAATGTAGTTATGAGGCATCCTAAGAGAGTTGGATTCCTAAATCCAGCTCCTGATAGTTTCAAGTAATTTCAAGGGAAGACTATTTTCCATCATTTTATGAAAAATAGTAAATTTCTAAATAGACTTTTTATACTTAGATTTGTAGGGGCAAGATTATATGTTAAAGTATTGATTTTTAATTTTTAACTCTTTAGTCTGCTTTTCCTGTCTTCACTGAAGTATATCAATTTCTCTGATTCCAGAAATGAGGAGTTAATACAAAAAAAAATCCGTGAGAAATTTGCCCAGTGCACTGTGCTAACCATCACACACAGGTTGAGTACTGTTATTGACTGTGAATGGATACTGGTAAGACCCTCACCATTTCAGTTGTTTCCATTTATATTCAACTTTTCAACTGATCCTTCCATGTAAAACTTGATAGAAACCTCCAGTAATTTAATTTTCTCCTCTCATTCCTGAAAATAACTCAAGTATTTAACTTTACTTTCAAAATGTGCTATTAAATAATATATCCAATAATCTTATATTTTCATAAAATATTCTTATATTTGAATTGTCACTTTTTAAGATGTCCAGCCATGAAAATATTCCAAACCCAAGTTACAGCTCCATATTTCAAAAGGCTAGAACCCAGGGGGTTGTTGGCTAAGGTTGCAGAATTTTTCAGCTCTTGCTATCAGAAGGGAGTCCATGAGAAGAAAGGGCCTTGTGAGAAAAACAGTATTTATGCTGAAAGGATTTAATATAGGAAATTTGCTACATAAGAATTAGAGGCTAGAAAAATGAAAGGAAACACTGGGCTAATGATTTTAGAAAGCAGCTATCATGTCCTAGGATGGATCCCCAGACCTAAGAACTCAGAAGAGAGGCCCTACAGTTACTGAAACCTCCAAGGAGAGGTCACTGCCCGGTTGCTGGTCGTATGTGCTGAGGAAGCAGGATGGGGCTATTTCTCCATGTGCTAATAGAAGCTGGGAGCTGGAGTCAGGGCCGCCTGCTGAGGTGATACTGCAGGAACACCCAAATCAGATAGAACATTAGCTCTGTCCCACTTTCAGTCTCCCTCTAGTGCCTGCTTACTGGCAGAACCTTGAAAAAGGCCAGCTTGCCAAAGAGCCTCTGAAATGTGGCTTGCAGAGACTGAACCTGTGCATCACAGGTGAGAGTTTAGAAAGGAAGGCAAATCAAGGCTGAGAGACTGTAGATAAACAACAAACAAGTCTCTTACACAGTAGATCGAGGCACTGCACATGCGGTAGGCTCTAAGCTTTGGTCTCTGGATATCTGTCTAGTATCTTCCCTCCAGATTTGATTGGCTCTTTCCTCTCAGTAGTTTAATATTTCTTTACTTATCTTCTTTTCCTTCCTCCCTCTATTCCTTATCTCTTTTCATCTTCTCTTTGTTGTTTCCCTCTGCTTCTCGCTCAGTTTCAGTAACTGTTAGAGTGTGGCTTTATAAAATGATATAGAAAGCATGGCTCAAAGGAAAACCTTTGGCTGCATATAATCCCAAAATAATGTGTTTGTCACTCAGTCATGTCCGACTGTTTGTGACCCCATGGACTGTAGCCTGCCAGGCTCCTCTGTCCATGGGATTCTCCAAGCAAGAATACTGGAGTGGGTATCCATTCCCTTCTGCAGGGAATCTTCCCGACTCAAGGATTGAACCCAGGTCTTCTGCATTGCAGACAGATTCTTTACTGTCTGAGCCACAAGGGGAGTCAGTCCCAAAAGAATGCAAGATATATTTAAGTATTTTGATGGTCCACACAAAATAGGTAATAATCAATAATAAACAGTAACATCCAAACTTCCTTATGCCTTATGATGATGGAACTGTCTCTTTTGATTTCTTGGACAGTTTCTAAAATATCACTCCCTTCCCCCACTTCACATGCATTGTCAGATGGATCATCAGTGGGAACACTGAGTAGATATCAGGCTGTCAGCACTGAAACAGTGCCTGTAGCCTCACTCACCAAGATGGACATGGAGAGAAGTGAACTCCAAGAAGTCCAATGAGAGGAGTGGGGCATATCCAACCAAAGGGATGCTCTAGGCTCCAGCAGTGTAGCCAGCTGTCTGGACTAGAGCAACACAGTAGGAAACCGACTCCACCTGAAAACTTTCAAGAGGGACTGGGTTAAATTCCAAGACTACAGGACAGTAGCTCAGATTCCAGAAATGCTTTTTAGCACCCGGTATTCCTGAACCCTCATTTTGTGTTCTTGAATGCTAATTGGAAAAGTAGCCTTTCATTTCTACTTTTTCCTTGTTGCTTTGTTGTTCTTACCTCTTAGCACTGTATATTTTGAAGACTGACCCGAAAGCATCTTTCTTCCATAACAAATAAATGATGCTATAAAATTTACCTGTTTCAAACCCTTTATCAGGCTTTAGAGGCAGCAACAGAAAGATGGCTTAATCTCCAGCTCAGTTAGGTGTCGGTTCAAATAAATTCTTTTTTCCTAAATGTACCCTGCAGCTTTATTTTTAGGTTTTGGTATTCCAGCATTAATCACAGCAGATTATTTTTATTATCTAATTATTTATTATCTAATTTACTTTATTATCTAATTTACAAATACTGTCACCTTGAAATGTGTAATTGGTTAGGGAAACAGCGAGGAAAGACAGAATTTGGAAAGCATGTCCTCTGGTCATTTCTAAGTCTTATCCCTCAGCACCTGATCCATAGATGTGAACATCTGTATCCCTTAAACCAATCAGCTTTGTTGCTGTTATCAAAATATGTTCAACTTTTTTAATGCTTTACTTACTTGTGTGTGTTACTTGCTCAATCATGTCCAACTCTTTGCAACCCCATGAACTGTAGCCCACCAGGCTCCTCTCTCCATGGGATTGTCCAGGCAAGAATACTGGAGTGGGTTGCCATTCCCTTCTCCAAGGGATCTTCCCAACCCGTAGACTGGGCTAATGATTTTAGAAAGCAGCTATCATGTCCTAGGATGGATCCCCAGACCTAAGAACTCAGAAGAGAGGCCCTACAGTTGGTGCTGAAACCTCCAAGGAGAGGTCACTGCCCAGTTGCTGGTCGTATGTGCTGAGGAAGCAGGATGGGGCTATTTCTCCATGTACCATCTGAGCCACCAGGGAGGCCTATCTCCTGGTAAATTTCTGTAATCTCAAGTTTTTCTCGATTGGTCAGTGTCTTTGAACAAATCTTTAACGTGGTTTAACAAAGCAATTTACACTCTGGTCCCTCCCCCACCTTTCTAGTTTTTTCCCCACTCTTCTCCCTTCTTCCTTCAGAGCTAAAACCACATTGATGGTCTTCAATTCTCCAAATGAAGTGTTCCCTCCCTCTCACAGTTGTGACTTCTCTTGGCTGAGACTAAGGTGCCTACAGTGGAAATGGTGAAATGGTTGGATTTGGGGGAAATGAGGAATTGGAGCCAAGCGATGGATTCAACGTGGAATCTGAGGGGGGAGAGAGGAGTTGATGCTGGTCTCTGGGTGTGGAGACTGAGCATCTGGGTGAATGGGGAAGACGGAGGCAGAAGGGAAATGAAGGCTTTACTTTGAAGTCTCTCACCTTTGCAATGACTGGACTTGTTTTCCGTGATGACCTTGTCCTTCACTGTGGAGGAACCCTTCCCACTCCTGTGTGGGGAGACCTTCAGTTTAGGGATGCCTGGTTGAGGTCATCAGTGAAATCACAGGGAGGTCCCACCAGGATATATAAACTCAGCCACTTGTTTATATCTTGGTTCGAGCTGGTTGTGGTTGCTGATTTCTCTGGTAGGAATGGCAGGATCAGACCTTAGGGGACTAAGGGACTTACATCTCCCAGCTTCAGAGTTGGGGATTGTCCTCTGTGCTCCATCCACCCCAGGTGTAAACCTTATGTTTTGTTCTAGAGCTTCTGACTACCAGTTGGTTTTTAATTCAGCGAATCATCACAAATAACAAATAGTGTTCCTTTTCTAACCTTTGATTTTTGAATCAGTTTTCTTTTTTATTGCTTTCTTTAGAAATACAGGCATACCTTGTTTTATTGCAATTCCCAGATAATGTTTTTTGTTTTGTTTTGTTTTTAATAAAAAGTTCATGAAGCAAGTTGAAAAAATCTACAGGTACCGTTTTTCCAATAGCATTTGCTCACTCCATGTCTGCGTCACCTTTTGGTAATTCTCACAATATGTCAAACTTTTACACTATCACTACGTTTGTTATGGTGATCTGTGATCAGTGATATTTGATATTACTTGTTGAAGTCTCCAATGATGTTTAGTATTTTTTAGCAGTAATTTATTATTATTTTGCTTAATTTATTTTATTTTATTTTTTAATTGAAGGATAATTGCTTTACAGAATTTTGTTGTTTTCTGTCAAACATCAACAAGAATCACCCATGGGTATGCCCATTAGCAATAAATTATTTTTTAAATTAAGGTCTGTACATCGTTTTCTCAGGCATAATGCTACTGCACACTTGCTAGGCTACAGTGTAGTCTAAACATAACTTTTGTACAGGCTGGGAAGCCAGAAATTTTGTATAACTGACTTTATTGTGATATTCACTATACTCTGGTGTTCTGGAAGTAAACCCCCAATATCTCCAAGGGATCCCTGTACCTCTTTCCTTTCTGGAAAGCAGGTGACTGTCTGTTCTGAAAGCTTTAATGTGGACATTAAACCAGTCAACCTGTTGCAAAGTGTGATGCTCCAGAGGACAGGCAGCCAGCTTCAGGGAGGGACTGGAGAAATGACAGATACTGATGAAGGGCATAACCGACAGGGTTGTTGCCACCATGAAGTCCTGTGGTTCTAGGTGCTGAAGGTGTTGTTGTTTAGTTGCTAAGTTGTGTCTGACTTTTGTGCCACCCCATGGATGGTAGCCTGCCAGGCTCGTCTGACCATGGGGATTCTCCAGGCAAGAATACTGGAGTGGGCTGCCATTTCTTGTAAAAAGTACATTTTGTTGCACTGGTGAACATATTTGCTCAAAGGCAGAAGGGTATGGTTTTTGTGTGTGTGTGTGTGCATTCAATTTATTTTAGATTATATTTTCTGTTCATATAAAGGGTATGGTTTTGTTTTGTTGTTGTTCAGTTGCTTAGTCGTTTCTGACTCCTGATGACCCAATGTACTGCAGCATACTAGGCTTCCCTGTCCTTCACCGTCTCTTAGGGTTTGCTTGAACTCATGTCCATTGAGTCAGTGATGTCACCTAACCATCTCATCGTCCCCTGTTCCTCCTTCCCTCAGTCTTTCCCAGCATCAGGGCCGTTTTTAATGAGTTGGCTCTTCACATCAGGTGGCCAAAGTATTGGAGCTTCAGCGTCAGCATCAGTCCTTCCAATGAATATTCAGGGTTGATTTCCTTTAGAATTGACTGGTTTGATCTCCTTGCAGTCCAAGGGACTTTTAAGTCTTCTCTAATACTGCACTTCCAAAGCATGAGTTCTTCAGCACTCAGCTTTCTTTATAGTCCAACTCTCACATCCATTCATGACTACTGGAAAACCATACCTTTGACTATACAGATCTTCATCAGCAAAGCAATGTTTCTGCTTTTTAATACACTGTCTAGATTTGTCACAGCTTTTTTTCCAAAGAGTAAGTATCTTTTAATTTTAAGGCTGAAGTCACTCTCTGCAGTGATTTTGGAGCCCAAGAAGATGAAATCTGTCACTGTTTCCACTGTTTCCCGATCTATTTGCCATGAAGTGATGGGACCAGATGCCATGATCTTAGTTTTCTGAATGTTGAGTTTTAAGCCAGCTATTTCACTCTCCTCTTTTGCCTTCATCAAGAGGCTCTTTAGTTCCTCTTTGCCTTCTGCCATAAGGGTGGTGTTATCTGAATATCTGAAGTTTTTGATATTTCTCCCAGCAATCTTGACTCCAGCTTGTGCTTCATCCAGCCCAGCATTTCACATGATGTACTTGGCATAGAAGTTAAATAAGGAAGGTGACAATATACAGCCTTGACGTACACCTTTCCCAATTTTGAACCAGTCTGTTATTTCATATCCAGTTCTAACTATTGCTTCTTGTCCTGCATACAGATTTCTCAGGAGGCAGGAAAGGTGGTCTGGTATTTCCATCTCTTGGAGAATTTTCCACAGTTTGTTGTGATCCACATGGTCAATGGCTTTAGCATAGTCAATGAAGCAGAAGGTGATATTTTTCTGGAATCCTCTTGCTTTTTCTATGGTCCAACAGATGTTGGCAATTTGACCTCTGGTTCCTCTGCCTTTTCTAAATCCAGCTTGTACATCTGGAAGTTCACAGTTCACATCTTGTTGAAGCTTAGCTTGAACGATTTTGAGTATTACTTTGCTAACATGTGAAATGCGTACATTGTGCAATAGTTTGAACATTCTTTGGCACTGAAATGTAAACCAACCTTTTCCAGTCCTGTGGCTACTGCTGAGTTTTCCAAATTTGCTGGCATATTGAGTGCAGCACTTTTACAGCATCATCTTTCAGGATTTGAAATAGCTCAGCTGGAATTCCATCACCTCCACAAGCTTTGTTCATAGTGATGCTTCTTAAGGCCCACTTGACTTTGCACTTCACGATGTCTGGCTCTAGGTGAGAGATCACACCATCATGGTTATCTGAGTCATTAAGATTTTTTTTTTCTTTTTTTTTATTTTAATTTTTTATTTTTTTTTTTAAATTTTAAAATCTTTAATTCTTACATGCGTTCCCAAACATGAAACCCCCTCCCACCTCCCTCCCCACAACATCTCTCTGGGTCATCCCCATGCACCAGCCCCAAACATGCTGCACCCTACGTCAGACATGGACTGGCGATTCAATTCTTACATGACAGTATACATGTTATAATTCCCATTCTCCCAAATCATCCCACCCTCTCCCTCTCCCTCTGAGTCCAAAAGTCTGGTATACACATCTGTGTCTTTTTTCCTGTCTTGCATACAGGGTCGTCATTGCCATCTTCCTAAATTCCATATATATGTGTTAGTATACTGTATTGGTGTTTTTCTTTCTGGCTTACTTCACTCTGTATAATTGGCTCCAGTTTCACCCATCTCATCAGAACTGATTCAAATGAATTCTTTTTAACGGCTGAGTAATACTCCATTGTGTATATGTACCACAGCTTTCTTATCCATTCATCTGCTGATGGACATCTAGGTTGTTTCCATGTCCTGGCTATTGTAAACAGTGCTGCGATGAACATTGGGGTACATGTGTCTCTTTCAATTCTGGTTTCCTCGGTGTGTATGCCCAGAAGTGGGATTGCTGGGTCATAAGGTAGTTCTATTTGCAATTTTTTAAGGAATCTCCACACTGTTCTCCATAGTGGCTGTACTAGTTTGCATTCCCACCAATAGTGTAGGAGGGTTCCCTTTTCTCCACACCCTCTCCAGCATTTATTGCTTGCAGATTTTTGGATCGCAGCCATTCTGACTGGTGTGAAGTGGTACCTCATTGTGGTTTTGATTTGCATTTCTCTAATAATGAGTGATGTTGAGCATCTTTTCATGTGTTTGTTAGCCATCCGTATGTCTTCTTTGGAGAAATGTCTATTTAGTTCTTTGGCCCATTTTTTGATTGGGTCGTTCATTTTTCTGGAATTGAGCTGCAGAAGTTGTTTGTATATTTTTGAGATTAGTTGTTTGTCAGTTGCTTCATTTGCTATTATTTTCTCCCATTCAGAAGGCTGTCTTTTCACCTTGCTTATATTTTCCTTTGTTGTGCAGAAGCTTTTAATTTTAATTAGATCCCATTTGTTTATTTTTGCTTTTATTTCCAGAATTCTGGGAGGTGGATCATAGAGGATCCTGCTGTGATTTATGTCTGAGAGTGTTTTGCCTATGTTCTCCTCTAGGAGTTTTATAGTTTCTGGTCTTACATTTAGACCTTTAATCCATTTTGAGTTTATTTTTGTGTGGGGTGTTAGAAAGTGATCTAGTTTCATTCTTTTACAAGTGGTTGACCAGTTTTCCCAGGACCACTTGTTAAAGAGATTGTCTTTACTCCATTGTATATTCTTGCCTCCTTTGTCAAAGATAAGGTGTCCATAGGTGTGTGGATTTATCTCTGGGCTTTCTATTTTGTTCCATTGATCTATATGTCTGTCTTTGTGCCAGTACCATACTGTCTTGATGACTGTGGCTTTGTAGTAGAGCCTGAAGTCAGGCAAGTTGATTCCTCCAGTTCCATTCTTCTTTCTCAAGATTGCTTTGGCTATTCGAGGTTTTTTGTATTTCCATACAAATCTTGAAATTATTTGTTCTAGTTCTGTGAAAAATGTGGCTGGTAGCTTGATAGGGATTGCATTGAATTTGTAAATTGCTTTGGGTAGTGTACTCATTTTCACTATATTGATTCTTCCGATCCATGAACATGGTATATTTCTCCATTTATTAGTGTCCTCTTTGATTTCTTTCATCAGTGTTTTATAGTTTTCTATATATAGGTCTTTAGTTTCTTTAGGTAGATATATTCCTAAGTATTTTATTCTTTTCGTTGCAATGGTGAATGGAATTGTTTCCTTAATTTCTTTTTCTACGTTCTCATTATTCGTGTATAGGAATGCAAGGGATTTCTGTGTGTTGATTTTATATCCTGCAACTTTACTATATTCATTGATGAGCTCTAGTAATTTTCTGGTGGAGTCTTTAGGGTTTTCCATGTAGAGGATCATGTCATCTGCAAACAGTGAGAGTTTTACTTCTTCTTTTCCAATTTGGATTCCTTTTATTTCTTTTTCTGCTCTGATTGCTGTGGCCAAAACTTCCAGAACTATGTTGAATAGTAGCGGTGAAAGTGGACACCCTTGTTTTGTTCCTGACTTTAGGGGAAATGCTTTCAGTTTTTCACCATTGAGGATAATGTTTGCTGTGGTTTTGTCATATATAGCTTTTATTATGTTGAGGTATGTTCCTTCTATTCCTGCTTTCTGGAGAGTTTTTATCATAAATGGATGTTGAATTTTGTCAAAGGCCTTCTCTGCATCTATTGAGATAATCATATGGTTTTTATTTTTCAATTTGTTAATGTGGTGAATTACATTGATTGATTTGCGGATATTGAAGAATCCTTGCATCCCTGGGATAAAGCCCACTTGGTCATGGTGTATGATCTTTTTAATGTGTTGTTGGATTCTGATTGCTAGAATTTTGTTGAGGATTTTTGCATCTATGTTCATCAGTGATATTGGCCTGTAGTTTTCCTTTTTTGTGACATCTTTGTCAGGTTTTGGTATTAGGGTGATGGTGGCCTCATAGAATGAGTTTGGAAGTTTACCTTCCTCTGCAATTTTCTGGAAGAGTTTGAGGAGGATAGGTGTTAGCTCTTCTCGAAATTTTTGGTAGAATTCAGCTGTGAAGCCGTCTGGACCTGGGCTTTTGTTTGCTGGAAGATTTCTGATTACCATTTCAATTTCTGTGCTTGTGATGGGTCTGTTAAGATTTTCTATTTCTTCCTGGTTCAGTTTTGGAAAATTGTACTTTTCTAAGAATTTGTCCATTTCTTCCACGTTGTCCATTTTATTGGCATACAACTGCTGATAGTAGTCTCTTATGATCCTTTGTATTTCTGTGTTGTCTGTTGTGATCTCTCCATTTTCATTTCTAATTTTATTGATTTGATTTTTCTCTCTTTGCTTCTTGATGAGTCTGGCTAATGGTTTGTCAATTTTATTTATCCTTTCAAAGAACCAGCTTTTGGCTTTGTTGATTTTTGCTATGGTCTCTTTTGTTTCTTTTGCATTTATTTCTGCCCTAATTTTTAAGATTTCTTTCCTTCTACTAACTCTGGGGTTCTCCAACTCTTCCTTTTCTAGTTGCTTTAGTTGCAGAGTTAGGTTATTTATTTGACTTTTTTCTTGTTTCTTGAGGTATGCCTGTATTGCTATGAACTTTCCTCTTAGCACTGCTTTTATAGTGTCCCACAGGTTTTGGGTTGTTGTGTTTTCATTTTCATTAGTTTCTATGCATATTTTGATTTCTTTTTTGATTTCTTCTGTGATTTGTTGGTTATTCAGAAGTGTGTTGTTCAACCTCCATATGTTGGAATTTTTAATAGTTTTTCTCCTGTAATTGAGATCTAATCTTAATGCATTATGGTCAGAAAAGATGCTTGGAATGATTTTGATTTTTTTGAATTTATCAAGTTTAGATTTATGGCCCAGGATGTGATCTATCCTGGAGAAGGTTCCATGAGCACTTGAAAAAAAAGTGAAATTCATTGTTTTGGGGTGAAATGTCCTATAGATATCAATTAGGTCTAACTGATCTAATGTATCATTTAAAGTTTGCGTTTCTTTGTTAATTTTCTGTTTAGTTGATCTGTCCATAGGTGTGAGTGGGGTATTAAAGTCTCCCACTATTATTGTGTTATTGTTGATTTCCCCTTTCATACTTGTTAGCATTTGTCTTACATATTGCGAGGCTCCTATATTGGGGGCATATATATTTATAATTGTTATATCTTCTTCTTGGATTGATCCTTTGATCATTATGTAGTGGCCTTCTTTGTCTCTTTTCACAGCCTTTGTTTTAAAGTCTATTTTATCGGATATGAGTATTGCCACTCCTGCTTTCTTTTGGTCTCTATTTGTGTGGTATATCTTTTTCCAGCCCTTCACTTTCAGTCTGTATGTGTCCCTTGTTTTGAGGTGGGTCTCTTGTAAGCAGCATATAGAGGGGTCTTGTTTTTGTATCCATTCGGCCAGTCTTTGTCTTTTGGTTGGGGCGTTCAACCCATTTATGTTTAAGGTAATTATTGATAAGTGTGATCCCGTTACCATTTACTTTATTGTTTTGGGTTCGAGTTTATACACCCTTTTCGTGTTTCCTGTCTAGAGAATATCCTTTAGAATTTGTTGGAGAGCTGGTTTGGTGGTGCTGAATTCTCTCAGCTTTTGCTTGTCTGTAAAGCTTTTTATTTCTCCTTCATATTTGAATGAGATCCTTGCTGGGTACAGTATTCTGGGCTGTAGGTTATTGTCTTTCATTACTTTAAGTATGTCTTGCCATTCCCTCCTGGCCTGAAGAGTTTCTATTGAAAGATCAGCTGTTATCCTTATGGGAATCCCCTTGAGTGTTATTTGTTGTTTTTCCCTTGCTGCTTTTAATATTTGTTCTTTGTGTTTGATCTTTGTTAATTTGATTAATATGTGTCTTGGGGTGTTTTGCCTTGGGTTTATCCTATTTGGAACTCTCTGTGTTTCTTGGACTTGGGTGATTATTTCCTTCCCCATTTTAGGGAAGTTTTCAACTATTATCTCCTCAAGGATTTTCTCATGATCTTTCTTTCTGTCTTCTTCTTCTGGGACTCCTATAATTCGAATGTTGGAGCGTTTCATATTGTCCTGGAGGTCTCTGAGATTGTCCTCATTTCTTTTAATTCATTGTTCTTGTTTCCTCTCTGATTCATTTATTTCTACCATTCTATCTTCTATTTCACTAATCCTATCTTCTGCCTCCGTTATTCTACTAATTGTTGCCTCCAGAGTGTTTCTGATCTCATTTATTGCATTATTCATTATATTTTGACTCTTTTTTATTTCTTCTAGGTCCTTGTTAAACCTTTCTTGCATCTTCTCAATCCTTGTCTCTAGGCTATTTATCTGTGATTCCATTTTGATTTCAAGATTTTGGATCATTTTCACTATCAATATTCGGAATTCCTTCTCCGGTAGATTCCCTACTTCTTCCACTTTTGTTTGGTTTGGTGGGCAACTCTCCTGTTCCTTTACCTGCTGTGTATTCCTCTGTCTCTTCATCTTGATTATATTGCTGCATTTGGGGTGGCCTTTTTATATTCTGGGAATTTGTGGAGTTCTCTTTATTATGGAGCTTCCTCACTTTGGGTGGGGTTCTATCAGTGGCTTGTCAAGGTTTCCTGGTTAGGGAGGCTTGTGTTGGAGTTTTGGTGGGTGGAGCTGGGTTTCTTCTCTCTGGAGTGCAATGGAGTGACCCGTAATGGGTTACGAGACATCAAAGGTTTTGGGATAATTTTGAGCTGCCTGTATATTGAAGCTCAGGGGAGTGTTCCTGTGTTGCTGGAGAATTTGCGTGGTATGTCTTGTTTTGGAATTTGTTGGCCCTTGGGTGGAACTTGGTTTCGGTGTAGGTATGAAGGCATTAGATGGGCTCCTATTGCTTAATGTTCCCTGAATTCAAGACTTCTCTAATGTTTTCAGGCTTTGGATTTAAGCTTCCTGCTTCTGGTTTTCAGTTTTATTTTTACAGTAGCCTCTAGACTTCTCCATCTATACAGCACCGATGATAAAACATCTAGGTTAAAGATGAAAAGTTTCTCCACATTGAGGGACACTCAGAGAGGTTCACTGAGTTATAAGGAGAAGAGAAGATGGAGGGGGTAGTTAGAGGTAACTGGAATGAGATGCGGTGAGATCAAAAGAGAAGAGAGCAAGCTAGCCAGTAGTCGCTTCCTTATGTGCACTCTATAGCCTGGACCGCTCAGAGGTATTTACAGAGTTATACGGGGAAGAGGAGAGGGAGGAAGTAGACAAAGGTGACCAGGAGGATCAGAGAGAGGAATGAGTAGGAGCGAGACAAATCCTGCCAGTAACCTGTTCCTTAGGTGTTCTCCACCGTCTGGAACACACAGAGATTCACAGAGTTGGATAGAGGAGAGATGGGGGAGAAAAGAGACAGAGGCCACCTGGTGGAGAAAAAGGAGAGTCCAGAGGAGGAGAGAGTGGTCAAGCCAGTAATCTCGCTCTCAGGTAAACTGGGATAGTGAAGTTTGGGTTTTTAAATGTACAAAATTGACCACAAAAACCTAAGAGCAAAGATTAAAAATCTAGAGTAGAGGTTGGATTTTCAAAGATACAATATTAGAGAGAAGCAGAAGGAAAAAGGAAGAAAGAAAGAAAAAAAAAAGAAAAAGAATTATTAAAAAACAAACAAACAAACAAACAATCAAAAAAAAAAAAAAGCCATCAACAACCATCCAAAGACTGTATATGGTGTTTGCCTTAAAAAAAAAAAAAAGTCTTTTTAAAAAACAAACAAACAAAATATAGTAATAATAGGTTATAGAAATAAAAATTAGAGGAGAAATAGAAGACTTAACAATTAAAAAAAAGTTAGAAAAAAAAAAAAGGAATGATTTTATAAATATTAAAAATATCTGGCCCTTTCTGGTGTAATGGGCCGTGTGGGATCACTTCCAAGGTGGTTCCCTCTGTTTAACTTCTTCTGTTTGCTGGCTTTTTAGGCTCACAGTTGCGCTGTGGGGAGGGGGACTGCTGCTAACAAATAGCACTGTCGTGTGCACGCAGTATCTCTGCCCGGCTTGACCTGTCCTTTTTCGCGGCGCACAAACCGCTCCGGCTCTAAGATGCTCAGCCGGGAACCGTCTGGGGCCGGCCCTGGGCTGCGTGCACTTCCCCGGTCCAAGCCGCTCAGGTTCGGCGCTCAGGCAGCCCTCAGAGGCACAGATTCGGCTGGAACTGCGCTTTGTGCCCTTCCCAGGTCCGAGTAGCTCAGGAGTTTGGCGAGCGCGATCGCCGCGGCTTGTCACCTTTTCTGCCGCTGCTGCTCAGCTTTCTGGGCGGGCCGCTGGCGCACCCCGTGCGGTAGATTGTGACTGTCCAGCACCCCCAGAAGTCTTAGCAAAGGAGCTTGCTTGCAGTTAGGTAAGTAAAGTCTCTCCGAGTTTGCAATTGCCCCTTTCCAGTCCTTACGGCTCTGGCTGCCTGTCCCCGGCGGGGGATGGTCTGCAGCCGGCTTTTCCCGTTCTGTCCTTTGTTCTGTGCTCGGTCCTGGCGGTGTCTTATGTTCGAGCTTTTCGCGTGGTAGCTATCCCACAGTCTGGTTTGCTAGCCCAAGTTAGATCGTTCTGGTTGCGCGTTGGGC
This sequence comes from Capra hircus, assembly GCF_001704415.2. Lineage (NCBI taxonomy): Eukaryota > Metazoa > Chordata > Mammalia > Artiodactyla > Bovidae > Capra > Capra hircus. The sequence continues at coordinate 13,781,919 of NC_030819.1, forward strand.
GTTCCTGCCCGATTCTTACAAAGCTCTGCAGCCCGCGCCTCCCGCGCGTCCCTGCCCTGCCCCCACTTCCCAGTGGCGGATGCAGGCGTCTGTGCTGCTTTTCCGCTGGGGGAGTTACTGTTGGGCTTGTAATCTGTTGGTTTTAATTATTTATCTATTTTTCCTTCCTGTTATATTGCCCTCTGTGTTTCCAAGGCTCGCCACAGACTCGGCAGGGAGAGTGTTTCCTGGTGTTTGGAAACCTCTCTTCTTAAAATTCCCTTCCCGGGACGGAGCTCCCTCCCCACCTCCTTTGTCTCCTTTTTTGTCTTTTATATTTTTTCCTACCTGTTTTTGAAGACAATGATCTGCTTTTCTGGTTGCCTGATGTCCTCTGCCAGCCTATAGAAGTTGTTTTGTGAAGTTTGCTCGGCGTTGAAATGTTCTTTTGAGGAATTCGTGAGGGAGAAAGTGGTCTTCCCGTCCTATTCCTCCGCCATCTTTCCCTCCCCTCTCAAGATCTTTTTTATATAGTTCTTCTGTGTAATCTTGCCACCTCTTCTTAATATCTTCTGCTTCTGTTAGGTCCATACCATTTTTGCCCTTTATTGTGCCCATCTTTGCATGAAATGTTTCCTTGTTATCTCTGATTTTCTTGAAGAGATCTCTAGTCTTTCCCATTCTATTATTTTCCTCTATTTCTTTGTATTGATCACCAAGGAAGGCTTTCTTATCTCTCCTAGCAATTTTTTGGACCTCTGCATTCAGATGGGTATATCTTTCCCTTTCTCCTTTGCCTTTTGCTTATCTTATCTCAGCTGTTTGAATTAGTTTTCTTTACTCTAAGTAAACTGAGCAAAAGACTTGTTGGGAAACAACTGACTCAGTTAATAACTTCATTTTTGTGTTGACTTTTCAAAGGAATTTATTCTGCTTTAGTTCATTAAGTACCAATAATGTTTCAGAATTCTATTTTATAAAGATGATCTCTCAATTTTAATTTTATTAAACATTATGGAGTCATAGGGACAGCTAATTTAATCTTCTTTATTGCCTCCAAAACAGTGGAGCAAGACAGATAAATTAGAAATCCTCTTTCTCCTAATACCCACCACTGTCTCTGCCTTAAAAGGTAGGTTCTTCCTGTCGTTTTTAGAATTCACTTGGTGCTTGGGACCTGTTTTCTCTTCAGCCAAGAGCACAGTTGTCCCCTCACATCTCTGCACACTCCAGTCTTCATATCACCTGCATTCTCCCTAGAAGAATGAGCAGAGGAGGCAGATGAAAATCTGCACTTGCTGTAACAGTGTTGTTGTCTCTGTTTTACATTTTCACTGTGTAATTATTCTTTGGAAATGAATGACGAAGGACCAAAACCAGGAATAGGAATCTCGAATTCCACCTCTTCTATTTGTAAACAATCTTATGCATATTCTTTGCCTCTTTTCCTCAGCTCAAACCTCTACTAAGTACTTTTCCCACAGAAATCAAATCCAGAAACTAATGCAATATACCCACCTGAAAAACACAAAAACAACTCAAACCTAACTAGAGTTTTACTTAAATTCTGTTTTTTACCTTCATGGAATTTTTCTTTCATAAGCCTACATGGATACAGTTAGAACATTTCAGAAGAGAAATCTCCTTCAAAAACATGCCAAAAGCTTTCATTTAAGTTTTCAGAAGAAAAATAACTAATATGGAAGTAGAGAGCACAATAGGGCTTCCCTCATAGCTCAGTCAGTAAAGAATCTGCCTGCAATGAAGGAGAACCAGGTTCGATTCCTGGGTTGAGAAGATCCCCTGGAGAAGGAAATGGCAATCCATTCCAGTATTCTTGCCTGGAAAATCCCATGGACAGAGGAGCCTGGCGGGCTACAGTCCATGGGGTCACAAGAGTCAGACACAACTTAAACGACTAAACCACCACCAGAGAGCACACTAAGGGAAAAGAGATACTTTATGAAGGAGGTGCTTATACGGAAAAGCAGCAGATTTGGGAGAGCAATGATGACCATGACCCAGCACTCATCATTCCATGGGCAAGAAGAACGATTTATTATTTCAGGACCTAAGATAAAATTTAGACTGTCCAGTCCCTGAGAAAATCACAAGGACCCTTTTTATGAGAGACCCAACTTCCAAGGCTGGACAACTCTCCCTGTGTCACCTGGCAGCCAAAATCAAGGTCTAATACTCAGATCTTCACCTCCCTATTCTATTTGTCCCTAATGGGATCTCCCTTTAATGTTTGTCACCATGTTGAAAACTATTCCTGGCATGTTTTCCTACTGCTACTGCTAAGTCACTTCAGTCGTGTCCGACTCTGTGCAACCCCATAGACAGCAGCCCATGAGGCTCCCCCGTCCCTGGGATTCTCCAGGCAAGAACACTGGAGTGGGTTGCCATTTCCTTCTCCAATGCATGAAAGTGAAAAGTGAAAGTGAAGTCGCTCAGTCGAGTCCAACTCTTAGCGACCGCATGGAGTGTGGCCCACCAGGTTCCTCTGTACACAGGATTTTCCAGGCAAGAGTGCTGGAGTAGGGTGCCATTGCCTTCTCCCTTTTATTTTTCTTACTAGGCTTTTCTTCCACCCTCTCCTGCCGCCACTTTTCCTTGCGGCCACTCCATTGCAAATTGTATTACCTTGCAGTGGCTCCGTTTACTCTTTATGTGTAGGACAGCTCCCTGGAATATCTGTGGCTGCACCGCACTCCTGCTCCTCCCAACTCCCCCTCCTCTCTCTCTCTCTTTTCTTCTTTATCTTTTCCAGTATTTGACATAAACGAGTTTGAAGCCTTCATCTGCCACCATGGTTTGACCCTCCCTCATTTTCCCTCTCACTCTCCATCCTGTCCATCAACCTGAAGCATGTGGTTCTCCAGGTCCACATCCCTCATCCTGTCATCCCTGTATCCCTTGCCTTAGCTGTTCCCCATGACAGCTGGACTCATCCTCCCCTTGATCTCACCCTGTAGTCTTGACAAACCACACCATTGGGCATTCACCCAGTCACGCCCTGAATTTAGTTTCATTTGTATTGAACTTTCAACCTACTCTGTGCCTATTGCTTATCATGTACAGTGCCAGGGCCCTGACATGCAACAGCAAACAAGGAAAGCTACATAACCCTGCCCTTAAGGAGCTGCCAGGCTCATCTCCAGTCCACTTGGCCCATGACAGTCCATGTGTCTGGAAAGACCACTGTCCACCCACCCCTGTTTCTGCATGTTCATGCCTGTCCTTTCTTCAAGGTCTAGTTCATTGCCCTCTCTCCTCCTTGAAGCTCATCCTCAGAACCTCCGACCAGAAGTCCTCTCTTCTGTTACTAAACCCTTGTTGTTGCTTTTTTTCCTGCTTGATAGACATTTGAAATTTTCTTCTTTCTCTCTCTTCTCAGTACAAGCTCCCCAGGGTCAGGGTCTGTGGCTTATATGTGATTTCATCTTCCACAGCATCTAGCAAAGTGCCATCAGTGCACTCAAATGAGCAATAAATGTTTGCAGAATCAATTCAGAAATTAATGAAAATTTACTTAAGTGTTCCTCAAATGTGTTTTGGCTATGTGTTACTCCTGTTTGTAAGCATGAAATATAGTTGATTTACAACATTTTGTTATTTTCAGATGTATACCAAACTGATTCTCCTAAATATGTATATTTTTTTCATAATATTTTGAGTGATAGACAATTACAGGATATTGGATATAGTTACCTGTGTTATACATTAAACCTATTTGCTTATTGTTTCATTTATGGTAGTTTGTTTCTGTTGATCCCATAGTCTTGATTTATTTGCCCTCTCCTTTCCTCTTTGTTTTTTTTTTTGTTTGTTTTGTTTTTGTTTTTTTGAAAAATCAAAATTTGCATTTGAAAATCTCTTCTTCTTCTTTTTTTTTTTAGTTTTTTATTTTTTAAATTTTAAAATCTTTAATTCTTACATGCGTTCCCAAACTCCTTTCCTCTTTGGTAACTGAGTTTGTTTTCTGTATCTGTGAGTCTGTTTCTCTTTTATACGTTGGTTTGTTGTATCATGTTTAGGTTCCACATACAAATGATATCATATTTGTCTTTCTCTGTCTGATTTACTTCACTAATTTGATTCTCTAGGTTCACCCATGTTGGTGCGAATGACAATATTTCATCATTTATTATGGTCTGAGTAATATGCTACTGTGCATAAGTGTGTGTGTGTGTGTGTGTGCATGTGCGTGTGTGTATCAGATTTTCTTAAACCAATCATCTGTTGATGGGCACTTAGGTTGTTTCCATATTTTGGCTATTTTAAGTATTGATGCTATGAACGCTGTTGTATGTATCTTTTTGAATTAGGGTTTTTGTCTTTTCTAGATACATGCCCAGTACTGACATTGTTAGATCATATGGTAGCTGTATTTTCAGTTTTTTTTTTTTTTTCAGAAATTTCCACACTGTTTTTTTCCCATTGTGGCTGCACCAAGTTAATATTCCCACCAACAGTGTAGGAGGTGCATCCTTTCCTCCACACCCTCTCCAGCGTTTGTTCTGTGTAGACTCTAATGATGGCCATTCTGACCCATATGAGTGATACCAAATTATGATTTTGAGTAACATTTCTCTGATAAATAGTGATGTGGAGCACCTTTTCATGTGCTTGTTGGTCTTCTGTGTGTGTTCTTTGGAGAAGTGTCTATTTAGGTCTTCTGTCCGTTTTTGGTTGTTTTTTTTGATATTGAGTTATGTGAGTTGTTTGTGTATTTTAGATATTAAACCCCTGTCGGTTGCATCCTTTGATTTTATCCCATTCATTTGGGGTTGTCTTTTCATTTTGTTGGTGTTGTTCTTTGCTGTTCAAAAGCTTTTGAGTTTGATTAGGTCCTATTTGTTTACTTTTGCTTTTTTTCTTTTGCTTTGGGAGACTGATCGAAGAAAACGTTGTGATTCATGTCAAAGAGTGTTAATAAATATATATTAGAAAAAATTTTTTAAAAAAGAATGTTCTGTGTTTTCCTCTAGTTTTATAATATCCAGTCTTATATTAGGTCTTTAAACCATTTTGAGTTTATTTTGTATATGGATTATTTTGTATGGTTGTATATATACAAAAAAAAAAATAGTGTGTTCTAATTTCATTTATTTCGATGTAGGTGTCCTGCTTTCCCAGTACTATTTGCCAATGAGACTGTCTTCTCCACTGTATACTCTTGAGTACTCTTTCATAGATTAATTGACCATAGGCGTTTGGAGACCTGTGTTTTAAAATTGTACTTTTTCTTCCTTGACATCAGAATGAGTAGTTATGTTCTGTCATGTTATACTTAAGTAAAATTGTACATTCAGAGCATCTCAATTGGCCAAGTTACAGAAGATATAAATTATTATGTGGATGTGACAGATTCTATAATTCTTGGGCTCTTTTGAGAAAGCTGCCCTTAGCAAACATCCACAGGAGTGAACAAAAGGTCAACAGGAAAATGGACTTTATGAGACTTAATAAATATTTCTAATTAAATGCAAAGAATGGAATTAACTGTAATACCTCTTTAAAATTAAAAATTACTGTAATGTGGAAAAACAACCTGTGTCTTGTTTAGAGTTTCAGCATACTCTCTTAACATACATTTACTCTAAATGAAGAATGAAGTATTACTTAACATCAGAACAGTTATTTATTTATTTATTATTATTATTTTTTAATTTTTATTTTTACTTTACTTTGCTTTACAATACTGTATTGGTTTTGCCATACGTTGACATGAATCAGAACAGTTTTTATAGTTATATCATTTGAGCAAATTGTTTCAGACACTGCCTCCCCTCCCCACCAAAAATCATTAACCAAAGTCACTAATAAGTAGAAAGGGAAAATTGAGCCCCTTCCTCTTTCGATTTCCGATTAGCAGACCTATTGCACTTAGTCACTCAGTCGTGTCTGTGTCTGACTCTTTGAGATTCCACGGCCTGTAGCTGGCCCGGCTCCTCTGTCCGTGGGATTCTCCAGGCAAGGATACTGAAGTGGAGTGCCGTGCCCTCTTCCAGGGGATCTTCCCAACCCAGGGATCAAACCCTGGTCTCCTACATTTCAGGTGGATTCTTTACTGTCTGAGCCACCAGGGAAGCCCAAGAACACTGGAGTGGGTAGCCTGTCCCTTCTCCATGGGAACTTCCCCAACCAGGAATTGAACCAGGGTCTCCTGCATTGCAGGTGGATTCTTACCATCTGAGCTACCCGGGAAACCCAGCAGACCTCTTAATAAACATTAAAAGGGGACTTAGCAGCAGCAGCAAGGAAGGCATTTAGAAAGAAAGAAAAAGGAGCAGTGAAAGATAATTTGTGAAAACAGGTTCAGGTCCTATGCAGTTCAGATTGAGCTGCCTCCATGTGTTGTGTGGTCCATGATCACTAGAATTACAAGCTCAATTTCTTAATTGCTTCTTTGATCTTATCAAAGGAGAAAATTGGATTTCTAGTGTGTGTGTGTGTGGGTGTGTGTGTGTGTGTGTGTGTGTGTGTAGAGCAATTCTACTAAAGCTGCTATGTAGCAGCTCCATTTGCCAGCCTTTCACTCTCAGAATAATAAACTACAACCACAGCAAACTTTAAGAAACATGTTAACCTCTCAGATAAAGGATTCTGCCCCTCTTAGCAGCTGACAGTAATCCAGAACCCTAAAGAAATTCCAGAAGCATCTCCTTCTTTCCCAAATACTGCTCAGATTCTGTCAAACCAACTTGATAGTTTGCTGTCAGGCCCCTGCCATCTGGTTTGTCTGATATCAACCTGCTTTTTAGATAAGTTGACTTCCATTTTCTTGAATCAAGGTATTTGCCAACTCTGTATATCTGTATAGATATCCCTGAAAGCTCAGAGTCTCAGAGCTAAAAGCACTAACTAATGATAACAACCCCAGCTGCCCTGGGCAAAATATAAGATGCTACATACTGCTGAGTGTCAGTAATCATACTGTAAAACTTCCATTTTCTTCCTTTCCTATAGCCTTATAATAATAAAAGATTAGGTTAGACCTTTGTCTGCCTAGTAAAACAGGGGAATCAAACCATTTAAACACCAGCCAGACCTACCACCCAAATAGATTCTCCCTGTTCTCTCTGTCCTGCCTGTTTCTGAAATATTGTCCAAGTTATAATATCACTGTGAAACATTTGGTGCTCATGATAAAGAACCCATGTGCCATTGTAAGAGACTCATAAGAAACATGGGTTCAATCCCTGGGTTGGAAAGATCCCTTGAAGATGGAAATGGCAATTTACTCTTTATTCTAGCCTGGAGAATCCCATTGACAGAGGAGCCTGACGGGCTACAGTCCATAGGGTTACAAAGAGTCGGACACAACTGAAGTGACTTAACACACACACACACACATACACAATATGTTACTGTGAAACACTGGTGCTAATTGGTTTTTTTCTGCTGATTAACAGGTTTTGGATTCAGGGAGACTGAAAGAGTACACTCGGCCATATGGTTTGCTACAAAATACAGATAGCCTGTTTTACAAGATGGTGCAGAAACTGGGCAAGGCAGAGGCCTCTGCCCTCACTGAAAGGGCAAAACAGGTGAGCCGGCTGCAGGGTGTTGTAGTCTGTCTCCTGGTTCACTCTTCAGAATCTCCACCAGGGGTCTCGGTGCCCTTTTCAATCATAAACCTCCAGAGACTAAGCTTCATGACTGGGTCTTAACAACATGTGGTAGGTTGAAAGCAGGTCTGCTGAGAATCTGCAGCAGTGGTAGGGGTGGGGTTTAGGGTGAGTGTGCACTTCTGTGCACACACACCTGTGCCTAAGAGACAGATTTTGGATAGGACTCACCACACACTAGGACCCTAGGTTCAGATTCCCTTAGAGCACAGAACACTTTCATTTTGCAGACCCTTTGTGTTTCATTCTGATTGGTCCTCAGCACATTTGTGATGCAAGTGTGTCCAGAAACATCCGTGAAATTTGAGAGTTTAAGGGAAAAAATTCTGGAATATCTTGAGACTAGGAAGATTTACCAGGAAAAGGTATAAGTTGCTTCTGTTTCTAACCTGTAAAGAAAACTCCTACATGTTACTGTCACTTAATCCCTAATTCTTGGTTGTTTGGAATTTTATTCAATTACCCTGTCCTTGCCCATGCTCCCTCTAACTTCTAGAAGAAGGTATATTGTCATCAGGAAATATCAGGAATTCACAATACCTTAGCACTGTACTCTGAATGGTGCTTGAAGATGAGGTGGGTGAAAGCACTAAGCGCTGTACATGGTGTGAGGAAGGCCCTTGATGAGTGACCTTTCTAATAAATGAGAAATGATAGTATCTTGGACAGATGTGACAACTGAGGTCTAGTTTAAGGGACTTACCCATCGTCATGCAGCCACCTGTAATTCATTCTGGAACAAGGTGGGATTGACACTGATGGGAAGATAGGTGGAGGGAGGGAAGGTGTGGTGTTCTTGCTGCCTGAGATGCATGGTTTGGGGTGGGATGAGGCCTCAGGCTGTATGTGGTGAGGCTTCCGCCATGAAAATTTATGTCTGGGCAGTAAATTATGGATGCATTTTACCTTCTTCATACTTTTCTGCATTTCCCAGATTTTTACTTGTTTTAAGTAGAATAAAATTGTGTAATATTTAAAATATCTGTTAAAGTAAACATGCCCCAGTATCTAACAGTATTTCTGTATGAAAAATGTATCTAAAATGTGGCCTAAATTCCCTCTGTCATTGTTTCATCTCAATCCTCCTTAGAAATGAGGAAATGGACAGCAGTACCTTCCACTCTTCATAAGGTACAAGATAGCTTTTTGTAAGTACTATATTGAATGCAAATGTTGAGAAGCTGAACATGGAGCTCTGTATTTTTTGTACCTAAAATTCACAGACTGCTTTCATCTACTACAGTGTCTCCCAGTCAGAATTTCCCTCCTGAGATCTGATAGTCATTTGTGATTTCCCATATAACCTAGTTACAAAGCAGCAAGGACTCTTAAAACCCTTTTGTTCTTTAGAACTTAGGCATTACACATTTTGATGTGTCCCCACCTATGTGTCAAAGTGTTCATTTAAAAACTACATTATCCTTATGTATGATCGAGTCATTGAATAATGAGAAATTGATCTCTAGGTTTTGAGTTAGTAAAATGATTTTACTTATCAATTTACTCTAGTCTTAAAAACATATTTGTGAATAAGAATGATCAGAACTCAAGTATATCTACAGGTGGTTTGACATTATGTCCAGCCCCAGTGAAGGTTTTAATGGGGCTTCCTCCTCCATAGAATAAATACACCCCTGGTTTTTCCTACTGTGCTTCTAGTAGTGATATGATTTGCTTCACATGAAGCAGTGGACCTAAGAATGTGTTGCTTTAGGAGAAGGACTTTAAAACTCATAAACATGTGGTTTTTGTCTCCCCTCCCTCAGGTGCGCTCTGAAAGGAAATAACCAGATATCACTCACAGTGACCATGTGATTATGAATATTATGAATGGCCAATGGACAACTCTCAGCCTTCACAACTTTTGAGTCAACTCTGTGATTCTACCATGAGTTCATGTCTATTCCCAAGGCATTGTTCCAATTGATTTCTGCACTGTGTAAATTATGTTGTTCTTTTTTTACACCAGCAACAGATATTGACATATTATAAGATATTAATCTATAATTTTTCTCCAACTTCACTCAATGATTTCAAGCTCTTGCAAAAGGATTTATTGTATTTATTTATGAGTTATATTATTTTATTTTTTATCCAGATCAGAGGTGCAGGCCACCAATAAAAGGTGTCTCCCAGGTTTTGTGTCTGGAGAGATTCTGGAGCCAAACTTATTTTATAAGATTTGAGACAAAGTTCTCACAACTGTTTTTTTACTGTTCGCAGAATTACATCTTCCTTTCCAATTATATTACGGATTCCTGAAGATCGTGTGAAGGTGCCGTTTTGTGTCACCACTTCCTTTATGTCATGTTTTGTGTCACCTACGATCCATTTTCCACTCAAAGGCCTCTGGTTAAAATACTACAGAGAAAAGTAATAGGAAAAACATACAGTGTATGTAGTTTAAGTGACATTATAGAAAAGAGAGATGTCACCCTCCAAAAAAAATATGGTTAAAATACATAAGGGCAATACTGTACATTCATCTCCTGTGTCCCCTGCATTGCCGGCAGAGTCTTTATCGCTGAGCCATGTGGTGGATTCATGTCAATGTATGGTAAAGCGAATACAGTATTGTAAACTAAAATAAAGTAAAAATAAAAAATTTAAAAAATTTAAAAAATAAAAGAGAAGGAAGAGAAAATATGCTTTATCAAACTAGGAACCCATCTAGGGGATTTGCTAATAAAGACAGACCTGTTCTAGACTATTCTTGATAGGGGATTTTATTTTTTTAATTAAAAAATTGTGGTAAAATATATATAACATAAAATTTGCCATATAACCATTTTCAATCACACAATTTGGCATTAATCACACTCACAGTGTTGTGCAGCCATCATTGTCTGCATAACTTTTGGTAACTATGTGCTTCCTATTCAGTGTGTTATTTCTGCAGTCATTTTGGTAAGTTTCACTTTTCTAGAAGTAGATCTTTTTCCTGTGAGTTTTGAGCTTGACTGGCATAAATTTATTCACAATATCTTATATGTTTAATCTCTGCAGCATCTCTGTGCTCTTTTGGCCTTTTAGTTTTCTTTGAGGCTTCTCATTTTTTATGAATAATCTTGTATAACGTTTTCCTATTTTCAAAGAATCAAATTATTGCTTGGTTGATACTCTGCTTTTCTTTCTAGTTCATCATATCATTCTTTCTTTCAACTTTTCCTTTATTTTGATTTTTTTCTCTGAATTCTTAAATTGGAAACATTAATAATAAAATTATTTTTCTAACATAAGTATATAAAGCTGACAATTTTTCTGTGATCCACTTTAGCTACAACCTACAAGTCTTGATACTTACCACCAACCACTAGCCAAAGTATTATGTATTTTCTAAATTCCCAATTTAATTCATTAACTATATCTTTTACCCATGAGTTATTCATAAGTATAATATTCTCTAAATTTCAAATGCTAATGGCTTTTTTCCACTAGATTGAACACATGGAACTGCTAACATTCAGCCTTTTATATAAAATGGCACTTACATGTATTTAAATGTAATAGTTTTCTTCTATTAGTATATAACTTAATTTCATTTTGGTCAGAAAACATTAGGTTGTGGATTTTAAACCAAAGGTAATGATATTCACACAAAAAGTCCTTGTTTCCGCCATTTTGTGTTTTTAAAATGTTTTAAGTACATGTGTAACTAGTAATTTTCAAATAAAAGTCCTCCATGAGTACTGGAATGTTTTCTGATACATGTTGCAGGCTGGTTCTCTGGAATGCAGACTCAGATTGAGTTTAGTGCTGGGATGTTTATCAGGGCTGCCCTTGGAATCAACAGTGTGGAATCAGGAGGGAAGAAATGGGATAGGGCAGAAGGAAAGATCAAGCTGGATCACTGGCTGGATGACCTTAGCTGATCCCATGGGGCATCTGGAGTGAAGATGGCCCTTCAGGGTTGTCCTGACACATGCAATGGCCAGGTCTTTATACCTCCACCTGGAAGGGTCACTGCATGCAGCCTGGTGATTTAAGGTTGCCCACTGGCAGCACCCCCAGCAGCTGGGCAACCGGTCCTTGAAGGCAGGTATGAACAGCACGTCTCCATGTCCCCCCACATCCTGTGTCACAGCTCTAAGGTAGGTGATGAAAATGTACTGTGGGGGAAACTCTTGATGACTGATGTGTAAGTCAGAATGATGAGTTAGTGATTCTCCTCAATACTCTCTGGTTTAAAAAATAGAGGAGAAGGTCCATGAAGGGGAGAAATCTCATATTCTAGGGTCAGCCCAGTTGTCACCTCTTCTAGGAAGTCACCTTTAGATCAGTCATCATCCTAGGTAACTCGTATTTCTGTAGTATCCTGAGCACCTCTTATTTGTTAAACTGAACCGTACTTGGTTAGTGTCCTATTGTCATACAGTATCGTGATTTTAAAATAAGGGTCCCTGTTCTTTCCATTTTACACAGGTTATGTAAACTATGTAGCCTGCCCTGACTATGAGTATTCATATGGTCTCATTTCAGTTCATTCGCTCAGTCGTGTCTGACTCTTTGCGACCCCATGAACCGCAGCAGGCCAGCCCTCCCTGTCCATCACCAACCCCCAGAGTCCACCCAAACCCATGTCCATTGAGTCAGTGATGCCATCCAACCATCTCATCCTCTGGCGATCCCTTCTCCTCCTGCCCTCAATCTTACTCAGCATCAGGGTCTTTTCAAATGAGTCAGCTCTTCACATCAGGTAGCCAAAGTATTGGAGTTTCAGCTTCAACATCCATCCTTTCAATGAACACCCAGGACTGATCTCCTTTAGGATGGACTGGTTGGATCTCCTTGCAGTTCAAGGGACTCTCAAGAGTCTTCTCCAACACCACAGTTCAAAAGCATCAATTCTTCTGCGCTCAGCTTTCTTTATCCATATGGTCTGCTTCCTCACTAAACCAAGTGAGAAAAAGACTTGAAACTGTGCTCTATTCACTTTATAATTTCATCTTTCAGCACAGTGTCTGTCACATAGGGGACACTCAGTAAATATTTGCTGAATGAATAAATGATGACTGAGAATAAACCTTCCTTGTCAGCTTTGTAATTTTGGAATTCTAAGAAGTAGCCTGGGATAACAGAAAGCCCTGGTTTTGGAGTCAGTCACACTGACCTGCCTGTTAGGTCTTTCTCTGCTCTCACTAGCAGTGTGGGTGTCCAAAGAATGTACTGCCACAGAATGGGATACTTGACAATGAAAGGAAAGCAGTAACCAGTCAGAGTGCCAGGGAAATAAACTGGCACCATCCTTGACAAAATGGACTATGGACACCCTACAGCCATGTAGGCTTAGTTACATACTTAGGCAAGTATCTTAACCTCTGAATCTCAGCTTCTTCATCTGGAAGATGGATATGATTCCTGCTCTTGGAGTTTTTTGGTTGGGATGAAGGGTGGACCAAGAGCATCCAGAGACACAAGATGGAATCACTGACCTTGGTGATTCCTAACCACCAGGAGAGGAGAGCAAGGTGAGTGTGGACGAATGAGGTTTGTAGACTGTAGAAGGTGTATTTGGGGAGGTCCTCATCTGATGGCCTAAATCAGACTGTTCTTCCTCCACATGTAGTGAAAATGACATAAACCTCCAGGGAGGAGCACAAGCTCTGGAGTCACCCTTTAGGGACAAATACTGGTTATGGGCATTGCTGACTGGGTTTGGATACAAATTCTGCTCCTGTTTACCATGGGGTCTTAAGGTTGGGAAGTCCACTGTGCTTCACTGTCTTTGTCTGAAAGTTGAGGTGAGGATAGTATGATTCACAGAGGGTTGTTGCAAAGATTAACTATGACAGTGAGTCTCACTGTGTGGTCTGCTGCACTAGTGCCAGTCCATGAACTGTTTGTAACCAGGTTAGAAGTAAGTACAGGAAACTCAAGAAAGCTAGAAACTCAGAGCCATCAGCTATTGCCGTGACATCCACACTCAGGATGCATGTGATCCTGAACAGCCCAGAGGCCAAAGTGAGTGTTGCACTTGAAGAGGGAGATGCACACTAGCCACGCCACAGTGAATCAGTGACTAAGTTGCAATGGGCTGAAAATGTAAAATTAAAACTGATATGTAATTCCAGACAGTTGAGAAACACTGCTTTTGAACAATGTTGGATATGTGATTAGTTGTTAATCAGTACTACCCTCTCCTTCTTATTCACCATCGTAATTATGTTTAAAATGAGGTGATATCAGCTTTCAAAAGGAAATACTATACATTATCAATGTTTTTAATAAACATTTAAAAATTAGAAAGAGTTAAATTCCTGTTCAAGTTTCAGTTCAGTTCAGTCACTCAGTCATGTCCAACACTTGTGACTACATGGACTGCAGCATGCCAGGCTTCCCAGTCCAACACCACTCCCAGAGGTTGCTCAAACTCATGTCCATCGAGTCAGTGATGCCATCCAACCATCTCATCCTCTGTCATCCCCTTCTCCTCCTGCCTTCAGTCTTTCCCAGCATCATGATCTTCTCCAGTGAGTCAGTTCTTCCCGTCAGGTGGCCAAAGTATTGAAGCTTCAGCTTCAACATCAGTCCTTCCAGTGAATATTCAGGACTGAATTCGTTTAGGATTGACTGGTTGGATCTTCTTGCAGTCCGAGGACTCTCAAGAGTCTTCTCCAACACCACACTTCAAAAGCATCAATTCTTAGGCGCTCAGCTTTCTTCACAGTCCAACTCTCACATCCATACATGACTACTGGAAAAACCATAGCCTTGACTAGAAGGACCTTTGTTGCCAAAGTAATGTGTCTGCTTTTGAATATGCTATCTAGGTTGGTCATAACTTTCCTTCCAAGGAGTAAGTGTCTTTTAATTTCATGGCTGCAATCACCATCTGCAGTGATTTGGGAGCCCCAAAAAATAAAGTCTGACACTGTTTCCCATCTATTTCCCATGAAGTGATGGACCAGATGCCAGGATCTTAGTTTTCTGAATGTTGAGCTTTAAACCAACTTTTTCACTCTCCTCTTTTACTTTCATCAAGAGGATTTTTATTTCCTCTTCACGTTCTGCCATAAGGGTGGTGTCATCTGCATATCTGAGGTTACTGATATTTCTCCCCGGTAATCTTGATTCCAGCTTGTGCTTCTTCCAGCCCAGCGTTTCTCATGATGTACTCTGCATATAAGTTAAATAAGCAGGGTGACAATATACAGCCTTGATGTACTTCTTTTCCTATTTG